>NW_027552592.1:0-70502 GCF_045843805.1 Urocitellus parryii | reverse complement strand
ACGGTTACTGCAAAGGAACGGTTTAACCTAGAAGAACGAAATTTGGTGAGCCAAGTGGGACTGGTGTACTGATCATTACCTTCAAGTATCATCAAGATTGGGTGAAAAAATGTTTGCTGAGATTTCAGGAAACTCGTAGTTTTTTGGAAGCTTTGAACCCCTTCCAATGAATGTGATTCTCGTCAGTCTCTGCTTAGGGCTACTTTCATAGGACACAAACCATAGCGATAGAACTTGGAACTACATTATTGTGCCAAGTTTCAAAGAGCTAGCACAAACCGTGTTTGATTTAGAGTTCCAACTACATGTATCCATATAGGAGAAAACAGAGTGAAACCTAAACATGAAAACGGTTACTGCAAAGGAACGGTTTAACCTAGAAGAACGAAATTTGGTGAGCCAAGTGGGATTGGTGTACTGATCATTAGCTGCCAGTATCATCAAGATTGGGTGAAAAAAAAAGGTTTGCTGAGATTTCAGGAAACTCGTAGTTTTTTGGAAGCTTGGGAACCCCTTCCAATGAATGTGATTCTCGTCAGTCTCTGCTTGGGGCTACTTCAATAGGACACAAACCATAGCGATAGAACTTGGAACTACATTATTGTGCCAAGTTTGAAAGAGCTAGCACAAACCGTGTTTGTTTTAGAGTTCCAACTACATGTATCCATATAGGAGAAAACAGAGTGAAACCTAAACATGAAAACGGTTACTGCAAAGGAACGGTTTAACCTAGAAGAACGAAATTTGGTGAGCCAAGTGGGACTGGTGTACTGATCATTACCTTCAAGTATCATCAAGATTGGGTGAAAAAATGTTTGCTGAGATTTCAGGAAACTCGTAGTTTTTTGGAAGCTTTGAACCCCTTCCAATGAATGTGATTCTCGTCAGTCTCTGCTTGGGGCTACTTCCATAGGACACAAACCATAGCGATAGAACTTGGAACAACATTATTGTGCCAAGTTTCAAAGAGCTAGCACAAACCGTGTTTGATTTAGAGTTCCAACTACATGTATCCATATAGGAGAAAACAGAGTGAAACCTAAACATGAAAACGGTTACTGCAAAGGAACGGTTTAACCTAGAAGAACGAAATTTGGTGAGCCAAGTGGGATTGGTGTACTGATCATTAGCTGCCAGTATCATCAAGATTGGGTGAAAAAAATGTTTGCTGAGATTTCAGGAAACTCGTAGTTTTTTGGAAGCTTGGGAACCCCTTCCAATGAATGTGATTCTCGTCAGTCTCTGCTTGGGGCTACTTCAATAGGACACAAACCATAGCGATAGAACTTGGAACTACATTATTGTGCCAAGTTTCAAAGAACTAGCACAAACCGTGTTTGATTTAGAGTTCCAACTACATGTATCCATTTAGGAGAAAACAGAGTGAAACCTAAACATGAAAATGGTTACTGCAAAGGAACGGTTTAACCTAGAAGAACGAAATTTGGTGAGCCAAGTGGGACTGGTGTACTGATCAACACCTGCAAGTATCATCCAGATTGGGTGAAAAAATGTTTGCTGAGATTTCAGGAAACTCGTAGTTTTTTGGAAGCTTGGCAACCCCTTCCCATGAATGTGATTCTCGTCAGTCTCTGCTTGGGGCTACTTCCAAAGGACACAAACCATAGCGATAGAACTTGGAACTACATTATTGTGCCAAGTTTCAAAGAGCTAGCACAAACCGTGTTTGATTTAGAGTTCCAACTACATGTATCCATATAGGAGAATACAGAGTGAAACCTAAACATGAAAACGGTTACTGCAAAGGAACGGTTTAACCTAGAAGAACGAAATTTGGTGAGCCAAGTGGGACTGGTGTACTGATCATTACCTGCAAGTATCATCAAGATTGGGTGAAAAAATGTTTGCTGAGATTTCAGGAAACTCGTAGTTTTTTGGAAGCTTGGCAACCCCTTTCAATGAAAGTGATTCTCCTCAGTCTCTGCTTGGGGCAACTTCAATAGGACACAAACCATAGCGATAGAACTTGGAACTACATTATTGTGCCAAGTTTCAAAGAACTAGCACAAACCGTGTTTGATTTAGAGTTCCAACTACATGTATCCTTATACGAGAAAACAGATTGAAACCTAAACATGAAAATGGTTACTGCAAAGTAACGGTTTAACCTAGAAGAACGAAATTTGGTGAGCCAAGTGGGACTAGTGTACTGATCATTACCTGCAAGTATCATCAAGATTGGGTGAAAAAATGTTTGCTGAGATTTCAGGAAACTCGTAGTTTTTTGGAAGCTTGGCAACCCCTTCCAATGAATGTGATTCTCGTCAGTCTCTGCTTGGGGCTACTTCCATAGGACACAAACCATAGCGATAGAACTTGGAACTACATTATTGTGCCAAGTTTCAAAGAGCTAGCACAAACCGTGTTTGATTTAGAGTTCCAACTACATGTATCCATATAGGAGAAAAGAGAGTGAAACCTAAACATGAAAACGGTTACTGCAAAGGAACGGTTTAACCTAGAAGAACGAAATTTGGTGAGCCAAGTGGGACTGGTGTACTGATCATTACCTTCAAGTATCATCAAGATTGGGTGAAAAAATGTTTGCTGAGATTTCAGGAAACTCGTAGTTTTTTGGAAGCATTGAACCCCTTCCAATGAATGTGATTCTCGTCAGTCTCTGCTTGGGGCTACTTCCATAGGACACAAACCATAGCGATAGAACTTGGAACTACATTATTGTGCCAAGTTTCAAAGAGCTAGCACAAACCGTGTTTGATTTAGAGTTCCAACTACATGTATCCATATAGGAGAAACAGAGTGAAACCTAAACATGAAAACGGTTACTGCAAAGGAACGGTTTAACCTAGAAGAACGAAATTTGGTGAGCCAAGTGGGATTGGTGTACTGATCATTAGCTGCCAGTATCATCAAGATTGGGTGAAAAAAAAAGGTTTGCTGAGATTTCAGGAAACTCGTAGTTTTTGGAAGCTTGGGAACCCCTTCCAATGAATGTGATTCTCGTCAGTCTCTGCTTGGGGCTACTTCAATAGGACACAAACCATAGCGATAGAACTTGGAACTACATTATTGTGCCAAGTTTCAAAGAGCTAGCACAAACCGTGTTTGTTTTAGAGTTCCAACTACATGTATCCATATAGGAGAAACAGAGTGAAACCTAAACATGAAAACGGTTACTGCAAAGGAACGGTTTAACCTAGAAGAACGAAATTTGGTGAGCCAAGTGGGACTGGTGTACTGATCATTACCTTCAAGTATCATCAAGATTGGGTGAAAAAATGTTTGCTGAGATTTCAGGAAACTCGTAGTTTTTTGGAAGCTTTGAACCCCTTCCAATGAATGTGATTCTCGTCAGTCTCTGCTTGGGGCTACTTCCATAGGACACAAACCATAGCGATAGAACTTGGAACTACATTATTGTGCCAAGTTTCAAAGAGCTAGCACAAACCGTGTTTGATTTAGAGTTCCAACTACATGTATCCATATAGGAGAAAACAGAGTGAAACCTAAACATGAAAACGGTTACTGCAAAGGAACGGTTTAACCTAGAAGAACGAAATTTGGTGAGCCAAGTGGGATTGGTGTACTGATCATTAGCTGCCAGTATCATCAAGATTGGGTGAAAAAAAAGGTTTGCTGAGATTTCAGGAAACTCGTAGTTTTTTGGAAGCTTGGGAACCCCTTCCAATGAATGTGATTCTCGTCAGTCTCTGCTTGGGGCTACTTCAATAGGACACAAACCATAGCGATAGAACTTGGAACTACATTATTGTGCCAAGTTTCAAAGAGCTAGCACAAACCGTGTTTGTTTTAGAGTTCCAACTACATGTATCCATATAGGAGAAAACAGAGTGAAACCTAAACATGAAAACGGTTACTGCAAAGGAACGGTTAACCTAGAAGAACGAAATTTGGTGAGCCAAGTGGGACTGGTGTACTGATCATTACCTTCAAGTATCATCAAGATTGGGTGAAAAAATGTTTGCTGAGATTTCAGGAAACTCGTAGTTTTTTGGAAGCTTTGAACCCCTTCCAATGAATGTGATTCTCGTCAGTCTCTGCTTGGGGCTACTTCCATAGGACACAAACCATAGTGATAGAACTTGTAACTACATTATTGTGCCAAGTTTCAACAAAGAGCTAGCACAAACCGTGTTTGATTTAGAGTTCCAACCTACATGTATCCATATAGGAGAAAACAGAGTGAAACCTAAACATGAAAACGGTTACTGCAAAGGAACGGTTTAACCTAGAAGAACGAAATTTGGTGAGCCAAGTGGGACTGGTGTACTGATCATTACCTTCAAGTATCATCAAGATTGGGTGAAAAAATGTTTGCTGAGATTTCAGGAAACTCATAGTTTTTTGGAAGCATTGAACCCCTTCCAATGAATGTGATTCTCGTCAGTCTCTGCTTGGGGCTACTTCCATAGGACACAAACCATAGCGATAGAACTTGGAACTACATTATTGTGCCAAGTTTCAAAGAGCTAGCACAAACCGTGTTTGATTTAGAGTTCCAACTACATGTATCCATATAGGAGAAAACAGAGTGAAACCTAAACATGAATACGGTTACTGCAAAGGAAGGGTTTAACCTAGAAGAACGAAATTTGGTGAGCCAAGTGGGATTGGTGTACTGATCATTAGCTGCCAGTATCATCAAGATTTGGTGAAAAAATGTTTGCTGAGATTTCAGGAAACTCGTAGTTTTTCGGAAGCTTGGCAACCCCTTTCAATGAAAGTGATTCTCCTCAGTCTCTGCTTGGGGCAACTTCAATAGGACACAAACCATAGCGATAGAACGTGGAACTACATTATTGTGCCAAGTTTCAAAGAACTAGCACAAACCGTGTTTGATTTAGAGTTCCAACTACATGTATCCATATACGAGAAAACAGATTGAAACCTAAACATGAAAATGGTTACTGCAAAGTAACGGTTTAACCTAGAAGAACGAAATTTGGTGAGCCAAGTGGGACTGGTGTACTGATCATTACCTGCAAGTATCATCAAGATGGGGTGAAAAAATGTTTGCTGAGATTTCAGGAAACTCGTAGTTTTTTGGAAGCTTGGCAACCCCTTCCAATGAATGTGATTCTCGTCAGTCTCTGCTTGGGGCTACTTTAATAGGACACAAACCATAGCGATAGAACTTGGAACTACATTATTGTGCCAAGTTTCAAAGAGCTAGCACAAACCGTGTTTGATTTAGAGTTCCAACTACATGTATCCATATAGGAGAAAACAGAGTGAAACCTAAACATGAAAACGGTTACTGCAAAGGAACGGTTTAACCTAGAAGAACGAAATTTGGTGAGCCAAGTGGGACTGGTGTACTGATCATTACCTTCAAGTATCATCAAGATTGGGTGAAAAAATGTTTGCTGAGATTTCAGGAAACTCGTAGTTTTTTGGAAGCATTGAACCCCTTCCAATGAATGTGATTCTCGTCAGTCTCTGCTTGGGGCTACTTCCATAGGACACAAACCATAGCGATAGAACTTGGAACTACATTATTGTGCCAAGTTTCAAAGAGCTAGCACAAACCGTGTTTGATTTAGAGTTCCAACTACATGTATCCATATAGGAGAAAACAGAGTGAAACCTAAACATGAAAACGGTTACTGCAAAGGAACGGTTTAACCTAGAAGAACGAAATTTGGTGAGCCAAGTGGGATTGGTGTACTGATCATTAGCTGCCAGTATCATCAAGATTGGGTGAAAAAAAAGGTTTGCTGAGATTTCAGGAAACTCGTAGTTTTTTGGAAGCTTGGGAACCCCTTCCAATGAATGTGATTCTCGTCAGTCTCTGCTTGGGGCTACTTCAATAGGACACAAACCATAGCGATAGAACTTGGAACTACATTATTGTGCCAAGATTCAAGGAACTAGCACAAACCGTGTTTGTTTTAGAGTTCCAACTACATGTATCCATATAGGAGAAAACAGAGTGAAACCTAAACATGAAAACGGTTACTGCAAAGGAACGGTTTAACCTAGAAGAACGAAATTTGGTGAGCCAAGTGGGACTGCTGTACTGATCATTACCTGCAAGTATCATCAAAATTGGGTGAAAAAATGTTTGCTGAGATTTCAGGAAACTCGTAGTTTTATGGAAGCTTGGCAACCCCTTCCAATGAATGTAATTCTCGTAAGTCTCTGCTTGGGGCTACTTCAATAGGACACAAACCATAGCGATAGAACTTGGAACTACATTATTGTGCCAAGTTTCAAAGAGCTAGCACAAACCGTGTTTGATTTAGAGTTCCAACTACATGTATCCATATAGGAGAAAACAGATTGAAACCTAAACATGAAAATGGTTACTGCAAAGTAACGGTTTAACCTAGAAGAACGAAATTTGGTGAGCCAAGTGGGACTGGTGTACTGATCATTACCTGCAAGTATCATCAAGATTGGGTGAAAAAATGTTTGCTGAGATTTCAGGAAACTCGTAGTTTTTTGGAAGCTTGGCAACCCCTTCCAATGAATGTGATTCTCGTCAGTCTCTGCTTGGGGCTACTTCCATAGGACACAAACCATAGCGATAGAACTTGGAACTACATTATTGTGCCAAGTTTCAAAGACCTAGCACAAACCGTGTTTGATTTAGAGTTCCACCTACATGTATCCATATAGGAGAATACAGAGTGAAACTAAACATGAAAACGGTTACTGCAAAGGAACGGTTTAAACTAGAAGAACGAAATTTGGTGAGCCAAGTGGGTTTGGTGTTCTGATCATTACCTGCAAGTATCATCAAGATTGGGTGAAAAAATGTTTGCTGAGATTTCAGGAAACTCGTAGTTTTTTGGAAGCTTGGCAACCCCTTTCAATGAAAGTGATTCTCCTCAGTCTCTGCTTGGGGCAACTTCAATAGGACACAAACCATAGCGATAGAACGTGGAACTACATTATTGTGCCAAGTTGCAAAGAGCTAGCACAAACCGTGTTTGATTTAGAGTTCCAACTACATGTATCCATATAGGAGAAAACAGATTGAAACCTAAACATGAAAATGGTTACTGCAAAGTAACGGTTTAACCTAGAAGAACGAAATTTGGTGAGCCAAGTGGGATTGGTGTACTGATCATTAGCTGCCAGTATCATCAAGATTGGGTGAAAAAAATGTTTGCTGAGATTTCAGGAAACTCGTAGTTTTTTGGAAGCTTGGGAACCCCTTCCAATGAATGTGATTCTCGTCAGTCTCTGCTTGGGGCTACTTCAATAGGACACAAACCATAGCGATAGAACTTGGAACTACATTATTGTGCCAAGTTTCAAAGAACTAGCACAAACCGTGTTTGATTTAGAGTTCCAACTACATGTATCCATTTAGGAGAAAACAGAGTGAAACCTAAACATGAAAATGGTTACTGCAAAGGAACGGTTTAACCTAGAAGAACGAAATTTGGTGAGCCAAGTGGGACTGGTGTACTGATCAACACCTGCAAGTATCATCAAGATTGGGTGAAAAAATGTTTGCTGAGATTTCAGGAAACTCTTAGTTTTTTGGAAGCTTGGCAACCCCTTCCAATGAATGTGATTCTCGTCAGTCTCTGCTTGGGGCTACTTCAATAGGACACAAACCATAGCGATAGAACTTGGAACTACATTATTGTGCCAAGTTTCAAAGAGCTAGCACAAACCGTGTTTCATTTAGAGTTCCAACTACATGTATCCATATAGGAGAAAACAGAGTGAAACCTAAACATGAAAACGGTTACTGCAAAGAAGGGTTTAACCTAGAAGAACGAAATTTTGGTGAGCCTAGTGGGACTGGTGTACTGATCATTACCTGCAAGTATCATCAAGATTGGGTGAAAAAATGTTTGCTGAGATTTCAGGAAACTCGTAGTTTTTTGGAAGCTTGGCAATCCCTTCCAATGAATGTGATTCTCGTCAGTCTCTGCTTGGGGCTACTTTAATAGTCACAAACCATAGCGATAGAACTTGCAACTACATTATTGTGCCAAGTTTCAAAGAGCTAGCACAAACCGTGTTTGATTAGAGTTCCAACTACATGTATCCATATAGGAGAAAACAGAGTGAAACCTAAACATGAATATGGTTACTGCAAAGTAACGGTTTAACCTAGAAGAACGAAGTTTGGTGAGCCAAGTGGGACTGGTGTACTGATCATTACCTGCAAGTATCATCAAGATTGGGTGAAAAAATATTTGCTGAGATTTCAGAAAACTGGTAGTTTTATGGAAGCTTGGCAACGCCTTCCAATGAATGTGATTCTCGTCAGTCTCTGCATGGGGCTACTTCCATAAGACACAAACCATAGCGAGAGAACTTAGAACTACATTATTGTTCCAAGTTTCAAATACCTAACAGAAACCGTGTTTGATTTAGAGTTCCAACTACATGTATCCATATAGGAGAAAACAGAGTGAAACCTAAACATGAAAACGGTTACTGCAAAGGAACGGTTTAACCTAGAAGAACGAAATTTGGTGAGCCAAGTGGTATGGGTGTACTTATCATTACCTGCCAGTACCATCAAGATTGGGTGAAAAAATGTTTGCTGAGATTTCAGGAAACTCGTAGTTTTTCGGAAGCTTGGCAACCCCTTTCAATGAAAGTGATTCTCGTCAGTCTCTGCTTGGGGCTACTTCCATAGGACACAAACCATAGAGATAGAACTTGGAACTACATTATTGTGCCAAGATTCAAGGAACTAGCACAAACCGTGTTTGATTTAGAGTTCCAACTACATGTATCCATATAGGAGAAAACAGAGTGAAACCTAAACATGAAAACGGTTACTGCAAAGGAACGGATTAACCTAGAAGAACGAAATTTGGTGAGCCAAGTGGGACTGGTGTACTGATCATTACCTGCAAGTATCATCAAGATTGGGTGAAAAAATGTTTGCTGAGATTTCAGGAAACTCGTAGTTTTTTGGAAGCTCGGCAACCCCTTCCCATGAATGTGATTCTCGTCAGTCTCTGCTTGGGGCTACTTCCATAGGACACAAACCATAGCGATAGAACTTGGAACTACATTATTGTGCCAAGTTTCAAAGAGCTAGCACAAACCGTGTTTGATTTAGAGTTCCACCTACATGTATCCATATAGGAGAATACAGAGTGAAACCTAAACATGAAAACGGTTACTGCAAAGGAACGGTTTAACCTAGAAGAACGAAATTTGGTGAGCCAAGTGGGATTGGTGTACTGATCATTAGCTGCCAGTATCATCAAGATTGGGTGAAAAAATGTTTGCTGAGATTTCAGGAAACTCGTAGTTTTTTGGAAGCTTGCCAACCCCTTTCAATGAAAGTGATTCTCCTCAGTCTCTGCTTGGGGCAACTTCAATAGGACACAAACCATAGCGATAGAACGTGGAACTACATTATTGTGCCAAGTTTCAAAGAACTAGCACAAACCGTGTTTGATTTAGAGTTCCAACTACATGTATCCATATACGAGAAAACAGATTGAAACCTAAACATGAAAATGGTTACTGCAAAGTAACGGTTTAACCTAGAAGAACGAAATTTGGTGAGCCAAGTGGGACTGGTGTACTCATCATTACCTGCAAGTATCATCAAGATGGGGTGAAAAAATGTTTGCTGAGATTTCAGGAAACTCGTAGTTTTTTGGAAGCTTGGCAACCCCTTCCAATGAATGTGATTCTCGTCAGTCTCTGCTTGGGGCTACTTCCATAGGACACAAACCATAGCGATAGAACTTGGAACTACATTATTGTGCCAAGTTTCAAAGAGCTAGCACAAACCGTGTTTGATTTAGAGTTCCAACTACATGTATCCATATAGGAGAAAACAGAGTGAAACCTAAACATGAAAACGGTTACTGCAAAGGAACGGTTTAACCTAGAAGAACGAAATTTGGTGAGCCAAGTGGGACTGGTGTACTGATCATTACCTTCAAGTATCATCAAGATTGGGTGAAAAAATGTTTGCTGAGATTTCAGGAAACTCGTAGTTTTTTGGAAGCATTGAACCCCTTCCAATGAATGTGATTCTCGTCAGTCTCTGCTTGGGGCTACTTCCATAGGACACAAACCATAGCGATAGAACTTGGAACTACATTATTGTGCCAAGTTTCAAAGAGCTAGCACAAACCGTGTTTGATTTAGAGTTCCAACTACATGTATCCATATAGGAGAAAACAGAGTGAAACCTAAACATGAAAACGGTTACTGCAAAGGAACGGTTTAACCTAGAAGAACGAAATTTGGTGAGCGAAGTGGGATTGGTGTACTGATCATTAGCTGCCAGTATCATCAAGATTGGGTGAAAAAAAAGGTTTGCTGAGATTTCAGGAAACTCGTAGTTTTTTGGAAGCTTGGGAACCCCTTCCAATGAATGTGATTCTCGTCAGTCTCTGCTTGGGGCTACTTCCATAGGACACAAACCATAGCGATAGAACTTGGAACTACATTATTGTGCCAAGTTTCAAAGAGCTAGCACAAACCGTGTTTGTTTTAGAGTTCCAACTACATGTATCCATATAGGAGAAAACAGAGTGAAACCTAAACATGAAAACGGTTACTGCAAAGGAACGGTTTAACCTAGAAGAACGAAATTTGGTGAGCCAAGTGGGACTGCTGTACTGATCATTACCTGCAAGTATCATCAAGATTGGGTGAAAAAATGTTTGCTGAGACTTCAGGAAACTCGTAGTTTTATGGAAGCTTGGCAACCCCTTCCAATGAATGTAATTCTCGTAAGTCTCTGCTTGGGGCTACTTCAATAGGACACAAACCATAGCGATAGAACTTGGAACTACATTATTGTGCCAAGTTGCAAAGAGCTAGCACAAACCGTGTTTGATTTAGAGTTCCAACTACATGTATCCATATAGGAGAAAACAGATTGAAACCTAAACATGAAAATGGTTACTGCAAAGTAACGGTTTAACCTAGAAGAACGAAATTTGGTGAGCCAAGTGGGATTGGTGTACTGATCATTACATTACCTGCAAGTATCATCAAGATTGGGTGAAAAAATGTTTGCTGAGATTTCAGGAATCTCGTAGTTTTATGGAAGCTTGGCAACCCCTTCCAATGAATGTAATTCTCGTAAGTCTCTGCTTGGGGCTACTTCAATAGGACACAAACCATAGCGATAGAACTTGGAACTACATTATTGTGCCAAGTTTCAAAGAGCTAGCACAAACCGTGTTTGATTTAGAGTTCCAACTACATGTATCCATATAGGAGAAAACAGAGTGAAACCTAAACATGAAAACGGTTACTGCAAAGGAACGGTTTAACCTAGAAGAACGAAATTTGGTTAGCCAAGTGGGACTGGTGTACTGATCATTACCTTCAAGTATCATCAAGATTGGGTGAAAAAATGTTTGCTGAGATTTCAGGAAACTCGTAATTTTTTGGAAGCTTTTGAACCCCTTCCAATGAATGTGATTCTCGTCAGTCTCTGCTTGGGGCTACTTCCATAGGACACAAAAAATAGCGATAGAACTTGGAACTACATTAATGTGCCAAGTTTCAAAGAGCTAGCACAAACCGTGTTGATTTAGAGTTCCAACTACATGTATCCATATAGGAGAAAACAGAGTGAAACCTAAACATGAAAACGGTTACTGCAAAGGAAGGGTTTAACCTAGAAGAACGAAATTTGGTGAGCCAAGTGGGATTGGTGTACTGATCATTAGCTGCCAGTATCATCAAGATTGGGTGAAAAAAATGTTTGCTGAGATTTCAGGAAACTCGTAGTTTTTTGGAAGCTTGGGAACCCCTTCCAATGAATGTGATTCTCGTCAGTCTCTGCTTGGTGCTACTTCAGTAGGACACAAACCATAGCGATAGAACTTGGAACTACATTATTGTGCCAAGTTTCAAAGAACTAGCACAAACCGTGTTTGATTTAGAGTTCCAACTACATGTATCCATTTAGGAGAAAACAGAGTGAAACCTAAACATGAAAATGGTTACTGCAAAGGAACGGTTTAAACTAGAAGAACGAAATTTGGTGAGCCAAGTGGGACTGGTGTACTGATCAACACCTGCAAGTATCATCAAGATTGGGTGAAAAAATGTTTGCTGAGATTTCAGGAAACTCTTAGTTTTTTGGAAGCTTGGCAACCCCTTCCAATGAATGTGATTCTCGTCAGTCTCTGCATGGGGCTACTTCCATAAGACACAAACCATAGCGATAGAACTTAGAACTACATTATTGTTCCAAGTTTCAAATACCTAACAGATACCGTGTTTGATTTAGAGTTCCAACTACATGTATCCATATAGGAGAAAACAGAGTGAAACCTAAACATGAAAACGGTTACTGCAAAGGAACGGTTTAACCTAGAAGAACGAAATTTGGTGAGCCAAGTGGTATTGGTGTACTTATCATTACCTGCCAGTATCATCAAGATTGGGTAAAAAAATGTTTGCTGAGATTTCAGGAAACTCGTAGTTTTTTGGAAGCTTGGCAACCCCTTTCAATGAAAGTGATTCTCGTCAGTCTCTGCGTGGGGCTACTTCCATAGGACACAAACCATAGAGATAGAACTTGGAACTACGTTATTGTGCCAAGTTTCAAAGAGCTAGCACAAACCGTGTTTGATTTAGAGTTCCAACTACACGTATCCATATAGGAGAAAACAGAGTGAAACCTAAACATGAAAACGCTTACTGCAAAGGAACGGTTTAACCTAGAAGAACGAAATTTGGTGAGCCAAGTGGGATTGGTGTACTGATCATTACCTGCCAGTACCATCAAGATTGGGTGAAAAAATGTTTGCTGAGATTTCAGGAAACTCGTAGTTTTTTCGGAAGCTTGGCAACCCCTTTCAATGAAAGTGATTCTCGTCAGTCTCTGCTTGGGGCTACTTCCATAGGACACAAAACCATAGCGATAGAACTTGGAACTACATTATTGTGCCAAGATTCAAAGAGCTAGCACAAACCGTGTTTGATTTAGAGTTCCAACTACATGTATCCATATAGGAGAAAACAGAGTGAAACCTAAACATGAAAACGGTTACTGCAAAGGAACGGTTTAACCTAGAAGAACGAAATTTGGTGAGCCAAGTGGGACTGGTGTACTGATCATTACCTGCAAGTATCATCAAGATTGGGTGAAAAAATGTTTGCTGAGATTTCAGGAAACTCGTAGTTTTTTGGAAGCTTGGCAACCCCTTCCCATGAATGTGATTCTCGTCAGTCTCTGCTTGGGGCTACTTCCATAGGACACAAAAACATAGCGATAGAACTTGGAACTACATTATTGTGCCAAGTTTCAAAGAGCTAGCACAAACCGTGTTTGATTTAGAGTTCCACCTACATTATCCATATAGGAGAAAACAGAGTGAAACCTAAACATGAAAACGGTTACTGCAAAGGAACGGTTTAACCTAGAAGAACGAAATTTTTTGAGCCAAGTGGGTTTGGTGTTCTGATCATTACCTGCAAGTATCATCAAGATTGGGTGAAAAAATGTTTGCTGAGATTTCAGGAAATTCGTAGTTTTTTGGAAGCTTGGCAACCCTTTCAATGAAAGTGATTCTCCTCAGTCTCTGCTTGGGGCAACTTCAATAGGACACACACCATAGCGATAGAACTTGGAACTACATTATTGTGCCAAGTTTCAAAGAACTAGCACAAACCGTGTTTGATTTAGAGTTCCAACTACATGTATCCATATACGAGAAAACAGATTGAAACCTAAACATGAAAATGGTTACTGCAAAGTAACGGTTTAACCTAGAAGAACGAAATTTGGTGAGCCAAGTGGGACTGGTGTACTGATCCTTACCTGCAAGTATCATCAAGATTGGGTGAAAAAATGTTTGCTGAGATTTCAGGAAACTCGTAGTTTTTTGGAAGCTTGGCAACCGCTTCCAATGAATGTGATTCTCGTCAGTCTCTGCTTGGGGCTACTTCCATAGGACACAAACCATAGCGATAGAACTTGGAACTACATTATTGTGCCAAGTTTCAAAGAGCTAGCACAAACCGTGTTTGATTTAGAGTTCCAACTACATGTATCCATATAGGAGAAAACAGTGAAACCTAAACATGAAAACGGTTACTGCAAAGGAATGGTTTAACCTAGAAGAACGAAATTTGTTGAGCCAAGTGGGACTGGTGTACTGATCATTACCTTCAAGTATCATCAAGATTGGGTGAAAAAATGTTTGCTGAGATTTCAGGAAACTCGTAGTTTTTTGGAAGCATTGAACCCCTTCCAATGAATGTGATTCTCGTCAGTCTCTGCTTGGGGCTACTTCCATAGGACACAAACCATAGCGATAGAACTTGGAACTACATTATTGTGCCAAGTTTCAAAGAGCTAGCACAAACCGTGTTTGATTTAGAGTTCCAACTACATGTATCCATATATGAGAAAACAGAGTGAAACCTAAACATGAAAACGGTTACTGCAAAGGAACGGTTTAACCTAGAAGAACGAAATTTGGTGAGCCAAGTGGGATTGGTGTACTGATCATTAGCTGCCAGTATCATCAAGATTGGGTGAAAAAAAAGGTTTGCTGAGATTTCAGGAAACTCGTAGTTTTTTGGAAGCTTGGGAACCCCTTCCAATGAATGTGATTCTCGTCAGTCTCTGCTTGGGGTTACTTCAATAGGACACAAACCATAGCGATAGAACTTGGAACTACATTATTGTGCCAAGTTTCAAAGAGCTAGCACAAACCGTGTTTGTTTTAGAGTTCCAACTACATGTATCCATATAGGAGAAAACAGAGTGAAACCTAAACATGAAAACGGTTACTGCAAAGGAACGGTTTAACCTAGAAGAACGAAATTTGGTGAGCCAAGTGGGACTGCTGTACTGATCATTACCTGCAAGTATCATCAAGATTGGGTGAAAAAATGTTTGCTGAGATTTCAGGAAACTCGTAGTTTTATGGAAGCTTGGCAACCCCTTCCAATGAATGTAATTCTCGTAAGTCTCTGCTTGGGGCTACTTCAATAGGACACAAACCATAGCGATAGAACTTGGAACTACATTATTGTGCCAAGTTTCAAAGAGCTAGCACAAACCGTGTTTGATTTAGAGTTCCAACTACATGTATCCATATAGGAGAAAACAGAGTGAAACCTAAACATGAAAACGGTTACTGCAAAGGAACGGTTTAACCTAGAAGAACGAAATTTGGTGAGCCAAGTGGGACTGGTGTACTGATCATTACCTGCAAGTATCATCAAGATTGGGTGAAAAAATGTTTGCTGAGATTTCAGGAAACTCGTAGTTTGTTGGAAGCTTGGCAACCCCTTCCAATGAATGTGATTCTCGTCAGTCTCTGCTTGGGGCTACTTCCATAGGACACAAACCATAGCGATAGAACTCGGAACTACATTATTGTGCCAAGTTTCAAAGAGCTAGCACAAACCGTGTTTGATTTAGAGTTCCAACTACATGTATCCATATAGGAGAAAACAGAGTGAAACCTAAACATGAAAACGGTTACTGCAAAGGAACGGTTTAACCTAGAAGTACGAAATTTGGTGAGCCAAGTGGGACTGGTGTACTGATCATTACCTTCAAGTATCATCAAGATTGGGTGAAAAAATGTTTGCTGAGATTTCAGGAAACTCGTAGTTTTTTGGAAGCATTGAACCCTTTCCAATGAATGTGATTCTCGTCAGTCTCTGCTTGGGGCTACTTCCATAGGACACAAATCATAGCGATAGAACTTGGAACTACATTATTGTGCCAAGTTTCAAAGAGCTAGCACAAACCGTGTTTGATTTAGAGTTCCAACTACATGTATCCATATAGGAGAAAACAGAGTGAAACCTAAACATGAAAACGGTTACTGCAAAGGAACGGTTAACCTAGAAGAACGAAATTTGGTGAGCCAAGTGGGATTGGTGTACTGATCATTAGCTGCCAGTATCATCAAGATTGGGTGAAAAAAAGGTTTGCTGAGATTTCAGGAAACTCGTAGTTTTTTTGGAAGCTTGGGAACCCCTTCCAATGAATGTGATTCTCGTCAGTCTCTGCTTGGGGCTACTTCAATAGGACACAAACCATAGCGATAGAACTTGGAACTACATTATTGTGCCAAGTTTCAAAGAGCTAGCACAAACCGTGTTTGTTTTAGAGTTCCAACTACATGTATCCATATAGGAGAAAGCAGAGTGAAACCTAAACATGAAAAACGGTTACTGCAAAGGAACGGTTTAACCTAGAAGAACGAAATTTGGTGAGCCAAGTGGGACTGCTGTACTGATCATTACCTGCAAGTATCATCAAGATTGGGTGAAAAAATGTTTGCTGAGATTTCAGGAAACTCGTAGTTTTATGGAAGCTTGGCAACCCCTTCCAATGAATGTAATTCTCGTAAGTCTCTGCTTGGGGCTACTTCAATAGGACACAAACCATAGCGATAGAACTTGGAACTACATTATTGTGCCAAGTTTCAAAGAGCTAGTACAAACCGTGTTTGATTTAGAGTTCCAACTACATGTATCCATATAGGAGAAAACAGAGTGAAACCTAAACATGAAAACGGTTACTGCAAAGGAACGGTTTAACCTAGAAGAACGAAATTTGGTGAGCCAAGTGGGACTGGTGTACTGATCATTACCTGCAAGTATCATCAAGATTGGGTGAAAAAATGTTTGCTGAGATTTCAGGAAACTCGTAGTTTGTTGGAAGCTTGGCAACCCCTTCCAATGAATGTGATTCTCGTCAGTCTCTGCTTGGGGCTACTTCCATAGGACACAAACCATAGCGATAGAACTCGGAACTACATTATTGTGCCAAGTTTCAAAGAGCTAGCACAAACCGTGTTTGATTTAGAGTTCCAACTACATGTATCCATATAGGAGAAAACAGAGTGAAACCTAAACATGAAAACGGTTACTGCAAAGGAACGGTTTAACCTAGAAGAACGAAATTTGGTGAGCCAAGTGGGACTGGTGTACTGATCATTACCTTCAAGTATCATCAAGATTGGGTGAAAAAATGTTTGCTGAGATTTCAGGAAACTCGTAGTTTTTTGGAAGCTTGACAACCCCTTCCAATGAATGTGATTCTCGTCAGTCTCTGCTTGGGGCTACTGTAATAGGACACAAACCATAGTGATAGAACTTGCAACTACATTATTGTGCCAAGTTTCAAAGAGCTAGCACAAACCATGTTTGATTTAGAGTTCCAAATACATGTATCCATATAGGAGAAAACAGAGTGAAACCTAAACATGAAAACGGTTACTGCAAAGGAACGGTTTAACCTAGAAGAACGAAATTTGGTGAGCCAAGTGGGACTGGTGTACTGATCATTACCTGCAAGTATCATCAAGATTGGGTGAAAAAATGTTTGCTGAGATTTCAGGAAACTCGTAGTTTTTTGGAAGCTTGGCAACCCCTTCCCATGAATGTGATTCTCGTCAGTCTCTGCTTGGGGCTACTTCCATAGGACACAAACCATAGCGATAGAACTCGGAACTACATTATTGTGCCAAGTTTCAAAGAGCTAGCACAAACCGTGTTTGATTTAGAGTTCCACCTACATGTATCCATATAGGAGAATACAGAGTGAAACCTAAACATGAAAACGGTTACTGCAAAGGAACGGTTTAACCTAGAAGAACGAAATTTGGTGAGCCAAGTGGGTTTGGTGTTCTGATCATTACCTGCAAGTATCATCAAGATTGGGTGAAAAAATGTTTGCTGAGATTTCAGGAAACTCGTAGTTTTTTGGAAGCTTGGCAACCCCTTTCAATGAAAGTGATTCTCCTCAGTCTCTGCTTGGGGCAACTTCAATAGGACACAAACCATAGCGATAGAACGTATAACTACATTATTGTGCCAAGTTTCAAAGAACTAGCACAAACCGTGTTTGATTTAGAGTTCCAACTACATGTATCCATATACGAGAAAACAGATTGAAACCTAAACATGAAAATGGTTACTGCAAAGTAACGGTTTAACCTAGAAGAACGAAATTTGGTGAGCCAAGTGGGACTGGTGTACTGATCATTACCTGCAAGTATCATCAAGATGGGGTGAAAAAATGTTTGCTGAGATTTCAGGAAACTCGTAGTTTTTTGGAAGCTTGGCAACCCCTTCCAATGAATGTGATTCTCGTCAGTCTCTGCTTGGGGCTACTTCCATAGGACACAAAACATAGCGATAGAACTTGGAACTACATTATTGTGCCAAGTTTCAAAGAGCTAGCACAAACCGTGTTTGATTTAGAGTTCCAACTACATGTATCCATATAGGAGAAAACAGAGTGAAACCTAAACATGAAAACGGTTACTGCAAAGGAACGGTTTAACCTAGAAGTACGAAATTTGGTGAGCCAAGTGGGATTGGTGTACTGATTATTAGCTGCCAGTATCATCAAGATTGGGTGAAAAAAAAGGTTTGCTGAGATTTCAGGAAACTCGTAGTTTTTTGGAACCTTGGGAACCAATTCCAATGAATGTGATTCTCGTCAGTCTCTGCTTGGGGCTACTTCAATAGGACACAAACCATAGCGATAGAACTTGGAACTACATTATTGTGCCAAGTTTCAAAGAGCTAGCACAAACCGTGTTTGTTTTAGAGTTCCAACTACATGTATCCATATAGGAGAAAACAGAGTGAAACCTAAACATGAAAACCGTTACTGCAAAGGAACGGTTTAACCTAGAAGAACGAAATTTGGTGAGCCAAGTGGGACTGCTGTACTGATCATTACCTGCAAGTATCATCAAGATTGGGTGAAAAAATGTTTGCTGAGATTTCAGGAATCTCGTAGTTTTATGGAAGCTTGGCAACCCCTTCCAATGAATGTAATTCTCGTAAGTCTCTGCTTGGGGCTACTTCAATAGGACACAAACCATAGCGATAGAACTTGGAACTACATTATTGTGCCAAGTTTCAAAGAGCTAGCACAAACCGTGTTTGATTTAGAGTTCCAACTACATGTATCCATATAGGAGAAAACAGAGTGAAACCTAAACATGAAAACGGTTACTGCAAAGGAACGGTTTAACCTAGAAGAACGAAATTTGGTTAGCCAAGTGGGACTGGTGTACTGATCATTACCTTCAAGTATCATCAAGATTGGGTGAAAAAATGTTTGCTGAGATTTCAGGAAACTCGTAATTTTTTGGAAGCTTTTGAACCCCTTCCAATGAATGTGATTCTCGTCAGTCTCTGCTTGGGGCTACTTCCATAGGACACAAAAAATAGCGATAGAACTTGGAACTACATTATTGTGCCAAGTTTCAAAGAGCTAGCACAAACCGTGTTTGATTTAGAGTTCCAACTACATGTATCCATATAGGAGAAAACAGAGTGAAACCTAAACATGAAAACGGTTACTGCAAAGGAAGGGTTTAACCTAGAAGAACGAAATTTGGTGAGCCAAGTGGGATTGGTGTACTGATCATTAGCTGCCAGTATCATCAAGATTGGGTGAAAAAAATGTTTGCTGAGATTTCAGGAAACTCGTAGTTTTTTGGAAGCTTGGGAACCCCTTCCAATGAATGTGATTCTCGTCAGTCTCTGCTTGGTGCTACTTCAGTAGGACACAAACCATAGCGATAGAACTTGGAACTACATTATTGTGCCAAGTTTCAAAGAACTAGCACAAACCGTGTTTGATTTAGAGTTCCAACTACATGTATCCATTTAGGAGAAAACAGAGTGAAACCTAAACATGAAAATGGTTACTGCAAAGGAACGGTTTAAACTAGAAGAACGAAATTTGGTGAGCCAAGTGGGACTGGTGTACTGATCAACACCTGCAAGTATCATCAAGATTGGGTGAAAAAATGTTTGCTGAGATTTCAGGAAACTCTTAGTTTTTTGGAAGCTTGGCAACCCCTTCCAATGAATGTGATTCTCGTCAGTCTCTGCATGGGGCTACTTCCATAAGACACAAACCATAGCGATAGAACTTAGAACTACATTATTGTTCCAAGTTTCAAATACCTAACAGATACCGTGTTTGATTTAGAGTTCCAACTACATGTATCCATATAGGAGAAAACAGAGTGAAACCTAAACATGAAAACGGTTACTGCAAAGGAACGGTTTAACCTAGAAGAACGAAATTTGGTGAGCCAAGTGGTATTGGTGTACTTATCATTACCTGCCAGTATCATCAAGATTGGGTAAAAAAATGTTTGCTGAGATTTCAGGAAACTCGTAGTTTTTTGGAAGCTTGGCAACCCCTTTCAATGAAAGTGATTCTCGTCAGTCTCTGCGTGGGGCTACTTCCATAGGACACAAACCATAGAGATAGAACTTGGAACTACGTTATTGTGCCAAGTTTCAAAGAGCTAGCACAAACCGTGTTTGATTTAGAGTTCCAACTACACGTATCCATATAGGAGAAAACAGAGTGAAACCTAAACATGAAAACGCTTACTGCAAAGGAACGGTTTAACCTAGAAGAACGAAATTTGGTGAGCCAAGTGGGATTGGTGTACTGATCATTACCTGCCAGTACCATCAAGATTGGGTGAAAAAATGTTTGCTGAGATTTCAGGAAACTCGTAGTTTTTCGGAAGCTTGGCAACCCCTTTCAATGAAAGTGATTCTCGTCAGTCTCTGCTTGGGGCTACTTCCATAGGACACAAACCATAGCGATAGAACTTGGAACTACATTATTGTGCCAAGATTCAAAGAGCTAGCACAAACCGTGTTTGATTTAGAGTTCCAACTACATGTATCCATATAGGAGAAAACAGAGTGAAACCTAAACATGAAAACGGTTACTGCAAAGGAACGGTTTAACCTAGAAGAACGAAATTTGGTGAGCCAAGTGGGACTGGTGTACTGATCATTACCTGCAAGTATCATCAAGATTGGGTGAAAAAATGTTTGCTGAGATTTCAGGAAACTCGTAGTTTTTTGGAAGCTTGGCAACCCCTTCCCATGAATGTGATTCTCGTCAGTCTCTGGTTGGGGCTACTTCCATAGGACACAAAACATAGCGATAGAACTTGGAACTACATTATTGTGCCAAGTTTCAAAGAGCTAGCACAAACCGTGTTTGATTTAGAGTTCCACCTACATTATCCATATAGGAGAAAACAGAGTGAAACCTAAACATGAAAACGGTTACTGCAAAGGAACGGTTTAACCTAGAAGAACGAAATTTTTTGAGCCAAGTGGGTTTGGTGTTCTGATCATTACCTGCAAGTATCATCAAGATTGGGTGAAAAAATGTTTGCTGAGATTTCAGGAAATTCGTAGTTTTTTGGAAGCTTGGCAACCCCTTTCAATGAAAGTGATTCTCCTCAGTCTCTGCTTGGGGCAACTTCAATAGGACACACACCATAGCGATAGAACTTGGAACTACATTATTGTGCCAAGTTTCAAAGAACTAGCACAAACCGTGTTTGATTTAGAGTTCCAACTACATGTATCCATATACGAGAAAACAGATTGAAACCTAAACATGAAAATGTTTACTGCAAAGTAACGGTTTAACCTAGAAGAACGAAATTTGGTGAGCCAAGTGGGACTGGTGTACTGATCCTTACCTGCAAGTATCATCAAGATTGGGTGAAAAAATGTTTGCTGAGATTTCAGGAAACTCGTAGTTTTTTGGAAGCTTGGCAACCGCTTCCAATGAATGTGATTCTCGTCAGTCTCTGCTTGGGGCTACTTCCATAGGACACAAACCATAGCGATAGAACTTGGAACTACATTATTGTGCCAAGTTTCAAAGAGCTAGCACAAACCGTGTTTGATTTAGAGTTCCAACTACATGTATCCATATAGGAGAAAACAGTGAAACCTAAACATGAAAACGGTTACTGCAAAGGAACGGTTTAACCTAGAAGAACGAAATTTGGTGAGCCAAGTGGGACTGGTGTACTGATCATTACCTTCAAGTATCATCAAGTTTGGGTGAAAAAATGTTTGCTGAGATTTCAGGAAACTCGTAGTTTTTTGGAAGCATTGAACCCCTTCCAATGAATGTGATTCTCGTCAGTCTCTGCTTGGGGCTACTTCCATAGGACACAAACCATAGCGATAGAACTTGGAACTACATTATTGTGCCAAGTTTCAAAGAGCTAGCACAAACCGTGTTTGATTTAGAGTTCCAACTACATGTATCCATATATGAGAAAACAGAGTGAAACCTAAACATGAAAACGGTTACTGCAAAGGAACGGTTTAACCTAGAAGAACGAAATTTGGTGAGCCAAGTGGGATTGGTGTACTGATCATTAGCTGCCAGTATCATCAAGATTGGGTGAAAAAAAAAGGTTTGCTGAGATTTCAGGAAACTCGTAGTTTTTTGGAAGCTTGGGAACCCCTTCCAATGAATGTGATTCTCGTCAGTCTCTGCTTGGGGCTACTTCAATAGGACACAAACCATAGCGATAGAACTTGGAACTACATTATTGTGCCAAGTTTCAAAGAGCTAGCACAAACCGTGTTTGTTTTAGAGTTCCAACTACATGTATCCATATAGGAGAAAACAGAGTGAAACCTAAACATGAAAACGGTTACTGCAAAGGAACGGTTTAACCTAGAAGAACGAAATTTGGTGAGCCAAGTGGGACTGCTGTACTGATCATTACCTGCAAGTATCATCAAGATTGGGTGAAAAAATGTTTGCTGAGATTTCAGGAAACTCGTAGTTTTATGGAAGCTTGGCAACCCCTTCCAATGAATGTAATTCTCGTAAGTCTCTGCTTGGGGCTACTTCAATAGGACACAAACCATAGCGATAGAACTTGGAACTACATTATTGTGCCAAGTTTCAAAGAGCTAGCACAAACCGTGTTTGATTTAGAGTTCCAACTACATGTATCCATATAGGAGAAAACAGAGTGAAACCTAAACATGAAAACGGTTACTGCAAAGGAACGGTTTAACCTAGAAGAACGAAATTTGGTGAGCCAAGTGGGACTGGTGTACTGATCATTACCTGCAAGTATCATCAAGATTGGGTGAAAAAATGTTTGCTGAGATTTCAGGAAACTCGTAGTTTGTTGGAAGCTTGGCAACCCCTTCCAATGAATGTGATTCTCGTCAGTCTCTGCTTGGGGCTACTTCCATAGGACACAAACCATAGCGATAGAACTCGGAACTACATTATTGTGCCAAGTTTCAAAGAGCTAGCACAAACCGTGTTTGATTTAGAGTTCCAACTACATGTATCCATATAGGAGAAAACAGAGTGAAACCTAAACATGAAAACGGTTACTGCAAAGGAACGGTTTAACCTAGAAGTACGAAATTTGGTGAGCCAAGTGGGACTGGTGTACTGATCATTACCTTCAAGTATCATCAAGATTGGGTGAAAAAAATGTTTGCTGAGATTTCAGGAAACTCGTAGTTTTTTGGAAGCATTGAACCCTTTCCAATGAATGTGATTCTCGTCAGTCTCTGCTTGGGGCTACTTCCATAGGACACAAATCATAGCGATAGAACTTGGAACTACATTATTGTGCCAAGTTTCAAAGAGCTAGCACAAACCGTGTTTGATTTAGAGTTCCAACTACATGTATCCATATAGGAGAAAACAGAGTGAAACCTAAACATGAAAACGGTTACTGCAAAGGAACGGTTTAACCTAGAAGAACGAAATTTGGTGAGCCAAGTGGGATTGGTGTACTGATCATTAGCTGCCAGTATCATCAAGATTGGGTGAAAAAAAAGGTTTGCTGAGATTTCAGGAAACTCGTAGTTTTTTGGAAGCTTGGGAACCCCTTCCAATGAATGTGATTCTCGTCAGTCTCTGCTTGGGGCTACTTCAATAGGACACAAACCATAGCGATAGAACTTGGAACTACATTATTGTGCCAAGTTTCAAAGAGCTAGCACAAACCGTGTTTGTTTTAGAGTTCCAACTACATGTATCCATATAGGAGAAAGCAGAGTGAAACCTAAACATGAAAACGGTTACTGCAAAGGAACGGTTTAACCTAGAAGAACGAAATTTGGTGAGCCAAGTGGGACTGCTGTACTGATCATTACCTGCAAGTATCATCAAGATTGGGTGAAAAAATGTTTGCTGAGATTTCAGGAAACTCGTAGTTTTATGGAAGCTTGGCAACCCCTTCCAATGAATGTAATTCTCGTAAGTCTCTGCTTGGGGCTACTTCAATAGGACACAAACCATAGCGATAGAACTTGGAACTACATTATTGTGCCAAGTTTCAAAGAGCTAGTACAAACCGTGTTTGATTTAGAGTTCCAACTACATGTATCCATATAGGAGAAAACAGAGTGAAACCTAAACATGAAAACGGTTACTGCAAAGGAACGGTTTAACCTAGAAGAACGAAATTTGGTGAGCCAAGTGGGACTGGTGTACTGATCATTACCTGCAAGTATCATCAAGATTGGGTGAAAAAATGTTTGCTGAGATTTCAGGAAACTCGTAGTTTTTTGGAAGCTTGGCAACCCCTTCCAATGAATGTGATTCTCGTCAGTCTCTGCTTGGGGCTACTTCCATAGGACACAAACCATAGCGATAGAACTCGGAACTACATTATTGTGCCAAGTTTCAAAGAGCTAGCACAAACCGTGTTTGATTTAGAGTTCCAACTACATGTATCCATATAGGAGAAAACAGAGTGAAACCTAAACATGAAAACGGTTACTGCAAAGGAACGGTTTAACCTAGAAGAACGAAATTTGGTGAGCCAAGTGGGACTGGTGTACTGATCATTACCTTCAAGTATCATCAAGATTGGGTGAAAAAATGTTTGCTGAGATTTCAGGAAACTCGTAGTTTTTTGGAAGCTTGACAACCCCTTCCAATGAATGTGATTCTCGTCAGTCTCTGCTTGGGGCTACTGTAATAGGACACAAACCATAGTGATAGAACTTGCAACTACATTATTGTGCCAAGTTTCAAAGAGCTAGCACAAACCATGTTTGATTTAGAGTTCCAAATACATGTATCCATATAGGAGAAAACAGAGTGAAACCTAAACATGAAAACGGTTACTGCAAAGGAACGGTTTAACCTAGAAGAACGAAATTTGGTGAGCCAAGTGGGACTGGTGTACTGATCATTACCTGCAAGTATCATCAAGATTGGGTGAAAAAATGTTTCCTGAGATTTCAGGAAACTCGTAGTTTTTTGGAAGCTTGGCAACCCCTTCCAATGAATGTGATTCTCGTCAGTCTCTGCTTGGGGCTACGTCAATAGGACACAAACCATAGCCATAGAACTTGGAACTACATTATTGTGCCAAGTTTCAAAGAACTAGCACAAACCGTGTTTGATTTAGAGTTCCAACTACATGTATCCATATACGGAGAAAACAGATTGAAACCTAAACATGAAAATGGTTACTGCAAAGTAACGGTTTAACCTAGAAGAACGAAATTTGGTGAGCCAAGTGGGACTGGTGTACTGATCATTACCTGCAAGTATCATCAAGATTGGGTGAAAAAATGTTTGCTGAGATTTCAGGAAACTCGTAGTTTTTTGGAAGCTTGGCACCCCTTCCAATGAATGTGATTCTCTTCAGTCTCTGCTTGGGGCTACTTCCATAGTACACAAACCATAGCGATAGAACTTGGAACTACATTATTGTGCCAAGTTTCAAAGAGCTAGCACAAACCGTGTTTGATTTAGAGTTCCAACTACATGTATCCATATAGGAGAAAACAGAGTGAAACCTAAACTTGAAAACGGTTACTGCAAAGGAACGGTTTAACCTAGAAGAACGAAATTTGGTGAGCCAAGTGGGACTGGTGTACTGATCATTACCTTCAAGTATCATCAAGATTGGGTGAAAAAAATGTTTGCTGAGATTTCAGGAAACTCGTAGTTTTTTGGAAGCTTGGGAACCCCTTCCAATGAATGTGATTCTCGTCAGTCTCTGCTTGGGGCTACTTCCATAGGACACAAACCATAGCGATAGAACTTGGAACTACATTATTGTGCCAAGTTTCAAAGAACTAGCACAAACCGTGTTTGATTTAGAGTTCCAACTACATGTATCCATTTAGGAGAAAACAGAGTGAAACCTAAACATGAAAATGGTTACTGCAAAGGAACGGTTTAACCTAGAAGAACGAAATTTGGTGAGCCAAGTGGGACTTGTGTACTGATCAACACCTGCAAGTATCATCAAGATTGGGTGAAAAAATGTTTGCTGAGATTTCAGGAAACTCTTAGTTTTTTGGAAGCTTGGCAACCCTTTCCAATGAATGTGATTCTCGTCAGTCTCTGCATGGGGCTACTTCCATAAGACACAAACCATAGCGATAGAACTTAGAACTACATTATTGTTCCAAGTTTCAAATACCTAACAGAAACCGTGTTTGATTTAGAGTTCCAACTACATGTATCCATATAGGAGAAAACAGAGTGAAACCTAAACATGAAAACGGTTACTGCAAAGGAACGGTTTAACCTAGAAGAACGAAATTTGGTGAGCCAAGTGGGACTGGTGTACTGATCATTACCTGCAAGTATCATCAAGATTGGGTGAAAAAATGTTTGCTGAGATTTCAGGAAACTCGTAGTTTGTTGGAAGCTTGGCAACCCCTTCCAATGAATGTGATTCTCGTCAGTCTCTGCTTGGGGCTACTTCCATAGGACACAAACCATAGCGATAGAACTCGGAACTACATTATTGTGCCAAGTTTCAGAGAGCTGGCACAAACCGTGTTTGATTTAGAGTTCCAACTACATGTATCCATATAGGAGAAAACAGAGTGAAACCTAAACATGAAAACGGTTACTGCGAAGGAACGGTGTAACCTAGAAGAACAAAATTTTGTGAGCCAAGTGGGATTGGTGTACTGATCATTACCGGCCAGTATCATCAAGTTTGGGTGAAAAAATGTTTGCTGAGATTTCAGTAAACTCGTAGTTTTTTGGAAGCTTGGGAACCCCTTCCAATGAATGTGATTCTCGTCAGTCTCTGCTTGGGGCTACTGTAATAGGACACAAACCATAGTGATAGAACTTGCAACTACATTATTGTGCCAAGTTTCAAAGAGCTAGCACAAACCATGTTTGATTTAGAGTTCCAAATACATGTATCCATATAGGAGAAAACAGAGTGAAACCTAAACATGAAAACGGTTACTGCAAAGGAACGGTTTAACCTAGAAGAACGAAATTTGGTGAGCCAAGTGGGATTGGTGTACTGATCATTACCTGCCAGAATCATCAAGATTGGGTGAAAAAATGTTTGCTGAGATTTCAGGAAACTCGTAATTTTTTGTAAGCTTTTGAACCCCTTCCAATGAATGTGATTCTCGTCAGTCTCTTTTTTGGTCTACTTCCATAGGACACAAACCATAGCGATAGAACATGGAACTACATTATTGTGCCAAGTTTCAAAGAGCTAGCACAATCCGTGTTTGATTTAGAGTTCCAACTACATGTATCCATATAGGAGAAAACAGAGTGAAACCTAAACATGAAAACGGTTACTGCAAAGGAACCGTTTAACCTAGAAGAACGAAATTTGGTGAGCCAAGTGGGACTGGTGTACTGATCATTACCTGCAAGTATCATCAAGATTGGGTGAAAAAATGTTTGCTGAGATTTCAGGAAACTCGTAGTTTTTAGGAAGCTTGGGAACCCCTTCCAATGAATGTGATTCTCGTCAGTCTCTGCTTGGGGCTACTGTAATAGGACACAAACCATAGTGATAGAACTTGGAACTACATTATTGTGCCAAGTTTCAAAGAGCTAGCACAAACCGTGTTTGTTTTAGAGTTCCAACTACATGTATCCATATAGGAGAAAACAGAGTGAAACCTAAACATGAAAACGGTTACTGCAAAGGAACGGTTTAACCTAGAAGAACGAAATTTGGTGAGTCAAGTGGGTTTGGTGTTCTGATCATTACCTGCAAGTATCATCAAGATTGGGTGAAAAAATGTTTGCTGAGATTTCAGGAAACTCGTAGTTTTTTGGAAGCTTGGCAACCCCTTTCAATGAAAGTGATTCTCCTCAGTCTCTGCTTGGGGCAACTTCAATAGGACACACACCATAGCGATAGAACTTGGAACTACATTATTGTGCCAAGTTTCAAAGAACTAGCACAAACCGTGTTTGATTTAGAGTTCCAACTACATGTATAGATATACGAGAAAACAGATTGAAACCTAAACATGAAAATGGATACTGCAAAGTAACGGTTTAACCTAGAAGAACGAAATTTGGTGAGCCAAGTGGGACTGGTGTACTGATCATTACCTGCAAGTATCATCAAGATTGGGTGAAAAAATGTTTGCTGAGATTTCAGGAAACTCGTAGTTTTTTGGAAGCTTGGCAACCCCTTCCAATGAATGTGATTCTCGTCAGTCTCTGCTTGGGGCTACTTCCATAGGACACAAACCATAGCGATAGAACTTGCAACTACATTATTGTGCCAAGTTTCAAAGAGCTAGCACAAACCGTGTTTGATTTAGAGTTCCAACTACATGTATCCATATAGGAGAAAACAGAGTGAAACCTAAACATGAAAACGGTTACTGCAAAGGAACGGTTTAACCTAGAAGAACGAAATTTGGTGAGCCAAGTGGGACTGGTGTACTGATCATTACCTTCAAGTATCATCAAGATTGGGTGAAAAAATGTTTGCTGAGATTTCAGGAAACTCGTAGTTTTTTGGAAGCATTGAACCCCTTCCAATGAATGTGATTCTCGTCAGTCTCTGCTTGGGGCTACTTCCATAGGACACAAACCATAGCGATAGAACTCGGAACTACATTATTGTGCCAAGTTTCAAAGAGCTAGCACAAACCGTGTTTGATTTAGAGTTCCAACTACATGTATCCATATAGGAGAAAACAGAGTGAAACCTAAACATGAAAACGGTTACTGCAAAGGAACGGTTAACCTAGAAGAATGAAATTTGGTGAGCCAAGTGGGATTGGTGTACTGATCATTAGCTGCCAGTATCATCAAGATTGGGTGAAAAAAAAAGGTTTGCTGAGATTTCAGGAAACTCGTAGTTTTTTGGAAGCTTGGCAACCCCTTCCAATGAATGTAATTCTCGTAAGTCTCTGCTTGGGGCTACTTCAATAGGACACAAACCATAGCGATAGAACTTGGAACTACATTATTGTGCCACGTTTCAAAGAGCTAGTACAAACCGTGTTTTATTTAGAGTTCCAACTACATGTATCCATATAGGAGAAAACAGAGTGAAACCTAAACATGAAAACGGTTACTGCAAAGGAACGGTTTAACCTAGAAGAACGAAATTTGGTGAGCCAAGTGGGACTGGTGTACTGATCATTACCTGCAAGTATCATCAAGATTGGGTGAAAAAATGTTTGCTGAGATTTCAGGATACTCGTAGTTTGTTGGAAGCTTGGCAACCCCTTCCAATGAATGTGATTCTCGTCAGTCTCTGCTTGGGGCTACTTCCATAGGACACAAACCATAGCGATAGAACTCGGAACTACATTATTGTGCCAAGTTTCAAAGAGCTGGCACAAACCGTGTTTGATTTAGAGTTCCAACTACATGTATCCATATAGGAGAAAACAGAGTGAAACCTAAACATGAAAACGGTTACTGCGAAGGAACGGTGTAACCTAGAAGAACGAAATTTTGTGAGCCAAGTGGGATTGGTGTACTGATCATTACCTGCCAGTATCATCAAGTTTGGGTGAAAAAATGTTTGCTGAGATTTCAGGAAACTCGTAATTTTTTGTAAGCTTTTGAACCCCTTCCAATGAATGTGATTCTCGTCAGTCTCTTTTTTGGTCTACTTCCATAGGACACAAACCATAGCGATAGAACATGGAACTACATTATTGTGCCAAGTTTCAAAGAGCTAGCACAATCCGTGTTTGATTTAGAGTTCCAACTACATGTATCCATATAGGAGAAAACAGAGTGAAACCTAAACATGAAAACGGTTACTGCAAAGGAACCGTTTAACCTAGAAGAACGAAATTTGGTGAGCCAAGTGGGACTGGTGTACTGATCATTACCTGCAAGTATCATCAAGATTGGGTGAAAAAATGTTTGCTGAGATTTCAGGAAACTCGTAGTTTTTAGGAAGCTTGGGAACCCCTTCCAATGAATGTGATTCTCGTCAGTCTCTGCTTGGGGCTACTGTAATAGGACACAAACCATAGTGATAGAACTTGGAACTACATTATTGTGCCAAGTTTCAAAGAGCTAGCACAAACCGTGTTTGTTTTAGAGTTCCAACTACATGTATCCATATAGGAGAAAACAGAGTGAAACCTAAACATGAAAACGGTTACTGCAAAGGAACGGTTTAACCTAGAAGAACGAAATTTGGTGAGTCAAGTGGGTTTGGTGTTCTGATCATTACCTGCAAGTATCATCAAGATTGGGTGAAAAAATGTTTGCTGAGATTTCAGGAAACTCGTAGTTTTTTGGAAGCTTGGCAACCCCTTTCAATGAAAGTGATTCTCCTCAGTCTCTGCTTGGGGCAACTTCAATAGGACACACACCATAGCGATAGAACTTGGAACTACATTATTGTGCCAAGTTTCAAAGAACTAGCACAAACGTGTTTGATTTTAGAGTTCCAACTACATGTATAGATATACCAGAAAACAGATTGAAACCTAAACATGAAAATGGATACTGCAAAGTAACGGTTTAACCTAGAAGAACGAAATTTGGTGAGCCAAGTGGGACTGGTGTACTGATCATTACCTGCAAGTATCATCAAGATTGGGTGAAAAAATGTTTGCTGAGATTTCAGGAAACTCGTAGTTTTTTGGAAGCTTGGCAACCCCTTCCAATGAATGTGATTCTCGTCAGTCTCTGCTTGGGGCTACTTCCATAGGACACAAACCATAGCGATAGAACTTGCAACTACATTATTGTGCCAAGTTTCAAAGAGCTAGCACAAACCGTGTTTGATTTAGAGTTCCAACTACATGTATCCATATAGGAGAAAACAGAGTGAAACCTAAACATGAAAACGGTTACTGCAAAGGAACGGTTTAACCTAGAAGAACGAAATTTGGTGAGCCAAGTGGGACTGGTGTACTGATCATTACCTTCAAGTATCATCAAGATTGGGTGAAAAAATGTTTGCTGAGATTTCAGGAAACTCGTAGTTTTTTGGAAGCATTGAACCCCTTCCAATGAATGTGATTCTCGTCAGTCTCTGCTTGGGGCTACTTCCATAGGACACAAACCATAGCGATAGAACTTGGAACTACATTATTGTGCCAAGTTTCAAAGAGCTAGCACAAACCGTGTTTGATTTAGAGTTCCAACTACATGTATCCATATAGGAGAAAACAGAGTGAAACCTAAACATGAAAACGGTTACTGCAAAGGAACGGTTAACCTAGAAGAATGAAATTTGGTGAGCCAAGTGGGATTGGTGTACTGATCATTAGCTGCCAGTATCATCAAGATTGGGTGGAAAAAAAAAGGTTTGCTGAGATTTCAGGAACTCGTAGTTTTTTGGAAGCTTGGCAACCCCTTCCAATGAATGTAATTCTCGTAAGTCTCTGCTTGGGGCTACTTCAATAGGACACAAACCATAGCGATAGAACTTGGAACTACATTATTGTGCCACGTTTCAAAGAGCTAGTACAAACCGTGTTTTATTTAGAGTTCCAACTACATGTATCCATATAGGAGAAAACAGAGTGAAACCTAAACATGAAAACGGTTACTGCAAAGGAACGGTTTAACCTAGAAGAACGAAATTTGGTGAGCCAAGTGGGACTGGTGTACTGATCATTACCTGCAAGTATCATCAAGATTGGGTGAAAAAATGTTTGCTGAGATTTCAGGATACTCGTAGTTTGTTGGAAGCTTGGCAACCCCTTCCAATGAATGTGATTCTCGTCAGTCTCTGCTTGGGGCTACTTCCATAGGACACAAACCATAGCGATAGAACTCGGAACTACATTATTGTGCCAAGTTTCAAAGAGCTGGCACAAACCGTGTTTGATTTAGAGTTCCAACTACATGTATCCATATAGGAGAAAACAGAGTGAAACCTAAACATGAAAACGGTTACTGCGAAGGAACGGTGTAACCTAGAAGAACGAAATTTTGTGAGCCAAGTGGGATTGGTGTACTGATCATTACCTGCCAGTATCATCAAGTTTGGGTGAAAAAATGTTTGCTGAGATTTCAGGAAACTCGTAGTTTTTTGGAAGCTTGGGAACCCCTTCCAATGAATGTGATTCTCGTCAGTCTCTGCTTGGGGCTACTGTAATAGGACACAAACCATAGTGATAGAACTTGCAACTACATTATTGTGCCAAGTTTCAAAGAGCTAGCACAAACCATGTTTGATTTAGAGTTCCAAATACATGTATCCATATAGGAGAAAACAGAGTGAAACCTAAACATGAAAACGGTTACTGCAAAGGAACGGTTTAACCTAGAAGAACGAAATTTGGTGAGCCAAGTGGGATTGGTGTACTGATCATTACCTGCCAGAATCATCAAGATTGGGTGAAAAAATGTTTGCTGAGATTTCAGGAAACTCGTAATTTTTTGTAAGCTTTTGAACCCCTTCCAATGAATGTGATTCTCGTCAGTCTCTTTTTTGGTCTACTTCCATAGGACACAAACCATAGCGATAGAACATGGAACTACATTATTGTGCCAAGTTTCAAACAGCTAGCACAATCCGTGTTTGATTTAGAGTTCCAACTACATGTATCCATATAGGAGAAAACAGAGTGAAACCTAAACATGAAAACGGTTACTGCAAAGGAACGGTTTAACCTAGAAGAACGAAATTTGGTGAGCCAAGTGGGACTGGTGTACTGATCATTACCTGCAAGTATCATCAAGATTGGGTGAAAAAATGTTTGCTGAGATTTCAGGAAACTCGTAGTTTTTAGGAAGCTTGGGAACCCCTTCCAATGAATGTGATTCTCGTCAGTGTCTGCTTGGGGCTACTTCCATAGGACACAAACCATAGCGATAGAACTTGGAACTATATTATTGTGCCAAGTTTCAAAGACCTAGCACAAACCGTGCTTGATTTAGAGTTCCAACTACATGTATCCATATAGGAGCAAACAGAGTGAAACCTAAACATGAAACGGTTACTGCAAAGGACCGGTTTAACCTAGAAGAACGAAATTTGGTGAGCCAAGTGGGACTGGTGTACTGATCATTACCTGCCAGTATCATCAAGATTGGGTGAAAAAATGTTTGGTGAGATTTCAGGAAACTCGTAGTTTTTTGGAAGCTTGGCAACCCCTTCCAATGAATGTGATTCTCGTCAGTCTCTGCTTGGGGCTACTTCAATAGGACACAAACCATAGCGACAGAACTTGGAACTACATTATTGTGCCAAGTTTCAAAGAGCTAGCACAAACCGTGTTTGATTTAGAGTTCCAACTACATGTATCCATATAGGAGAAAAGAGAGTGAAACCTAAACATGAAAACGGTTACTGCAAAGGAACGGTTTAACCTAGAAGAACGAAATTTGGTGAGCCAAGTGGGACTGGTGTACTGATCATTACCTGCCAGTATCATCAAGTTTGGTTGAAAAAATGTTTGCTGAGATTTCAGGAAACTCATAGATTTTGTAAGCTTTTGAACCCCTTCCAATGAATGTGATTCTCGTAGTCTCTTTTTGGGTCTACTTCCATAGGACACAAACCATAGCGATAGAACTTGGAACTACATTATTGTGCCAAGTTTTCAAAGAGCTAGCACAAACCGTGTTTGATTTAGAGTTCCAACTACATGTATCCATATAGGAGAAAACAGAGTGAAACCTAAACATGAAAACGGTTAGTGCAAAGGAACGGTTTAACCTAGAAGAACGAAATTTGGTGAGCCAAGTGGAATTGGTGTACTGATAATTACCTGCCAGTACCATCAATATTGGGTGAAAAAATGTTTGCTGAGATTTCAGGAAATTCGTAGTTTTTGGAAGCTTGGCAACCCCTTCCAATGAATGTGATTCTCGTCAGTCTCTGCTTGGGGCTACTTCAATAGGACACAAATCATAGCGATAGAACTTGGAACTACATTATTGTGCCAAGTTTCAAAGAGCTAGCACAAACCGTGTTTGATTTAGAGTTCCAAATACATGTATCCATATAGGAGAAAACAGAGTGAAACCTAAACATGAAAATGGTTACTGCAAAGGAACGGTTTAACCTAGAAGAACGAAATTTGGTGAGCCAAGTGGGACTGGTGTACTGATCATTACCTGCAAGTATCATCAAGATTGGGTGAAAAAATGTTTGCTGAGATTTCAGGAAACTCGTACTTTTTGGAAGCTTGGCAACCCCTTCCAATGAATGTGATTCTCGTCAGTCTCTGCTTGGGGCTACTTCAATAGGACACAAACCATAGCGATAGAACTTGGAAATACATTATTGTGCCAAGTTTCAAAGAGCTAGCACAAACCGTGTTTGATTTAGAGTTCCAACTACATGTATCCATATAGGAGAAAACAGAGTGAAACCTAAACATGAAAACGGTTACTGCAAAGGAACGGTTTAACCAAGAAGAACGAAATTTGGTGAGCCAAGTGGGATTGGTGTTCTGATCATTACCTGCAAGTATCATCAAGATTGGGTGAAAAAATGTTTGCTGAGATTTCAGGAAACTCGTAGTTTTTTGGAAGCTTGGCTACCCCTTCCAATAAATGTGATTCTCGTCAGTCTCTGCTTGGGGCTACTTCCATAGGACACAAACCATAGCGATAGAACTTGGAACTACATTATTGTGCCAAGTTTCAAAGAGCTAGCACAAACCGTGTTTGATTTAGAGTTCCAACTACATGTATCCATATAGGAGAAAACAGAGTGAAACCTAAACATGAAAACGGTTACTGCAAAGGAACGGTTTAACCTAGAAGAACGAAATTTGGTGAGCCAAGTGGGACTGGTGTACTGATCATTACCTTCAAGTATCATCAAGATTGGGTGAAAAAATGTTTGCTGAGATCAGGAAACTCGTAGTTTTTTGGAAGCTTGGGAACCCCTTCCAATGAATGTGATTCTCGTCAGTCTCTGCTTGGGGCTACTTCCATAGGACACAAACCATAGCGATAGAACTTGGAACTACATTATTGTGCCAAGTATCAAAGAGCTAGCACAAACCGTGTTTGTTTTAGAGTTCCAACTACATGTATCCATATAGGAGAAAACAGAGTGAAACCTAAACATGAAAACGGTTACTGTAAATGAACGGTTTAACCTAGAAGAACGAAATTTGGTGAGCCAAGTGGGACAGGTGTACTGATCATTACCTGCAAGTATCATCAAGATTGGGTGAAAAAATGTTTGCTGAGATTTCAGGAAACTCGTAGTTTTTTGGACCTTGGCAACCCCTTTCAATGTAAGTGATTCTCGTCAGTCTCTGCGTGGGGCTACTTCCATAAGACACAAACCATAGCGATAGAACTTGGAACTACATTATTGTGCCAAGTTTCAAAGAGCTAGCACAAACCGTGTTTGATTTAGAGTTCCAACTACATGTATCCATATAGGAGAAAACAGAGTGAAACCTAAACATGAAAACGGTTACTGCAAAGGAATGGTTTAACCTAGAAGAACGAAATTTGGTGAGCAAGTGGGACTGGTGTACTGATCATTACCTGCAAGTATCATCAAGATTGGGTGAAAAAATGTTGGCTCAGATTTCAGGAAACTCGTAGTTTTTTGGAAGCTTGCCAATCCCTTCCAATGAATGTGATTCTCGTCAGTCTCTGCTTGGGGCTACTTCCATAGGACACAAACCATAGCGATAGAACTTGGAACTACATTATTGTGCCAAGTTTCAAAGACCTAGCACAAACCGTGTTTGTTTTAGAGTTCCAACTACATGTATCCATATAGGAGAAAACAGAGTGAAACCTAAACATGAAAACGGTTACTGCAAAGGAACGGTTTAACCTAGAAGAACGAAATTTGGTGAGCCAAGTGGGACTGGTGTACTGATCATTACCTGCAAGTATCATCAAGATTGGGTGAAAAAATGTTTGCTGAGATTTCAGGAAACTCGTAGTTTTATGGAAGCTTGGCAACCACTTCCAATGAATGTAATTCTCGTAAGTCTCTCCTTGGGGCTACTTCAATAGGACACAAACCATAGCGATAGAACTTGGAACTACATTATTGTGCCAAGTTTCAAAGAGTTAGCACAAACCGTGTTTGATTTAGAGTTCCAACTACATGTATCCATATAGGAGAAAAACAGAGTGAAACCTAAACATGAAAACGGTTACTGCAAAGGAACGGTTTAACCTAGAAGAACGAAATTTGGTGAGTCAAGTGGGACTGGTGTACTGATCATTACCTGCAAGTATCATCAAGATTGGGTGAAAAAATGTTTGCTGAGATTTCAGGAAACTCGTAGTTTTTTGTAAGCTTTTGAACCCCTTCCAATGAATGTGATTCTCGTCAGTCTCTGCTTGGGGCTACTTTAATAGGACACAAACCATAGCAATAGAACTTGGAACTACATTATTTTGCCAGGTTTCAAAGAGCTAGCACAAACCGTGTTTGATTTAGAGTTCCAAATACATGTATCCATATAGGAGAAAACAGAGTGAAACCTAAACATGAAAACGGTTACTGCAAAGGAACGGTTTAACCGGAGAAGAACGAAATTTGGTGAGCCAAGTGGGACTAGTGTACTGATGATTACCTGAAAGTATCATCAAGATTGGGTGAAAAATGTTTGCTGAGATTTCAGGAAACTCGTAGTTTTTTGGAAGCTTGGCAACCCCTTCCAATGAATGTGATTCTCGTCAGCCTCTCCTTGGGGCTACATCAAATAGGACACAAACCACAGCGATAGAACTCGGAACTACATTATTGTGCCAAGTTTAAAAGAGCAAGCACAAACCGTGTTTGATTTAGAGTTCCAACTACATGTATCCATATAGGAGAAAACAGAGTGAAACCTAAACATGAAAACGGTTACTGTAAATGAACGGTTTAACCTAGAAGAACGAAATTTGGTGAGCCAAGTGGGATTGGTGTACTGATCATTACCTTCAAGTATCATCAAGATTGGGTGAAAAAAATGTTTGCTGAGATTTCAGGAACCTCGTAGTTTTTTGGAAGCTTGGGAACCCCTTCCAATGAATGTGATTCTCGTCAGTCTCTGCTTGGGGCTACTTCAATAGGACCACAAACCATAGCGATAGAACTTGGAACTACATTATTGTGCCAAGTTTCAAAGAGCTAGCACAAACCGTGTTTGTTTTAGAGTTCCAACTACATGTATCCATATAGGAGAAAACAGAGTGAAACCTAAACATGAAAACGGTTGCTGCAAAGGAACGGTTTAACCTACAAGAACGAAAATTTGGTGAGCCAAGTGGGACTGGTGTACTGATCATTACCTGCAAGTATCATCAAGATTGGGTGAAAAAATGTTTGCTGAGATTTCAGGAAACTCGTAGTTTTTTGTAAGCTTTTGAACCCCTTCCAATGAATGTGATTCTCGTCAGCCTCTGCTTGGGGCTACTTCAATAGGACATAAACCACAGCGATAGAACTCGGAACTACATTATTGTGCCAAGTTTAAAAGAGCAAGCACAAACCGTGTTTGATTTAGAGTTCCAACTACATGTATCCATATAGGAGAAAACAGAGTGAAACCTAAACATGAAAACGGTTACTGTAAATGAACGGTTTAACCTAGAAGAACGAAATTTGGTGAGCCAAGTGGGATTGGTGTACTGATCATTACCTGCAAGTATCATCAAGATTGGGTGAAAAAAATGTTTGCTGAGATTTCAGGAACCTCGTAGTTTTTTGGAAGCTTGGGAACCCCTTCCAATGAATGTGATTCTCGTCAGTCTCTGCTTGGGGCTACTTCAATAGGACACAAACCATAGCGATAGAACTTGGAACTACATTATTGTGCCAAGTTTCAAAGAGCTAGCACAAACCGTGTTTGTTTTAGAGTTCCAACTACATGTATCCATATAGGAGAAAAGAGAGTGAAACCTAAACATGAAAACGGTTACTGCAAAGGAACGGTTTAACCTACAAGAACGAAATTTGGTGAGCCAAGTGGGACTGGTGTACTGATCATTACCTGCAAGTATCATCAAGATTGGGTGAAAAAATGTTTGCTGAGATTTCAGGAAACTCGTAGTTTTTTGTAAGCTTTTGAACCCCTTCCAATGAATGTGATTCTCGTCAGCCTCTGCTTGGGGCTACTTCAATAGGACACAAACCACAGCGATAGAACTCGGAACTACATTATTGTGCCAAGTTTAAAAGAGCAAGCACAAACCGTGTTTGATTTAGAGTTCCAACTACATGTATCCATATAGGAGAAAACAGAGTGAAACCTAAACATGAAAACGGTTACTGTAAATGAACGGTTTAACCTAGAAGAACGAAATTTGGTGAGCCAAGTGGGATTGGTGTACTGATCATTATCTGCAAGTATCATCAAGATTGGGTGAAAAAAATGTTTGCTGATATTTCAGGAACCTCGTAGTTTTTTGGAAGCTTGGTAACCCCTTCCAATGAATATGATTCTCGTAAGTCTCTGCTTGGGGCTACTTCAATAGGACACAAACCATAGCGATAGAACTTGGAACTACATTATTGTGCCAAGTTTCAAAGAGCTAGCACAAACCGTGTTTGTTTTAGAGTTCCAACTACATGTATCCATATAGGAGAAAACAGAGTGAAACCTAAACATGAAAACGGTTACAGCAAAGGAATGGTTTAACCTACAGGAACGAAATTTGGTGAGCCAAGTGGGACTGGTGTACTGATCATTACCTGCAAGTATCATCAAGATTGGGTGAAAAAATGTTTGCTGAGATTTCAGGAAACTCGTAGTTTTATGGAAGCTTGGCAACCCCTTCCAATGAATGTAATTCTCGTAAGTCTCTGCTTGGGGCTACTTCAATAGGACACAAATCATAGCGATAGAACTTGGAACTACATTATTGTGCCAAGTTTCAAAGAGTTAGCACAAACCGTGTTTGATTTAGAGTTCCAACTACATGTATCCATATAGGAGAAAACAGAGTGAAACCTAAACATGAAAACGGTTACTGCAAAGGAACGGTTTAACCTAGAAGAACGAAATTTGGTGAGCCAAGTGGGACTGGTGTACTGATCATTACCTGCAAGTATCATCAAGATTGGGTGAAAAAATGTTTGCTCAGATTTCAGGAAACTCGTAGTGTTTTGGAAGCTTGGCAACCCCTTCCAATGAATGTGATTCTCGTCAGTCTCTGCTTGGGGCTACTTCAATAGGACACAAATCATAGCGATAGAACTTGGAACTACATTATTGTGCCAAGTTTCAAAGAGCTAGCACAAACCGTGTTTGATTTACAGTTCCAACTACATGTATCCATATAGGAGAAAACAGAGTGAAACCTAAACATGAAAACGGTTACTGCAAAGGAACGGTTTAACCTAGAAGAACGAAATTTGGTGAGCCAAGTGGGACTGGTGTACTGATCATTACCTTCAAGTATCATCAAGATTGGGTGAAAAAATGTTTGCTGAGATTTCAGGAAACTCGTAGTTTTTTGGAAGCTTGGGAACCCCTTCCAATGAATGTGATTCTCGTCAGTCTCTGCTTGGGGCTACTTCCATAGGACACAAACCATAGCGATAGAACTTGGAACTACATTATTGTGCCAAGTATCAAAGAGCTAGCACAAACCGTGTTTGTTTTAGAGTTCCAACTACATGTATCCATATAGGAGAAAACAGAGTGAAACCTAAACATGAAAACGGTTACTGCAAAGGAACGGTTTAACCTAGAAGAACAAAATTTGGTGAGCCCAGTGGGACTGGTGTACTGATCATTACCTGCAAGTATCATCAAGATTGGGTGAAAAAATGTTTGCTCAGATTTCAGGAAACTCGTAGTTTTTTGGAAGCTTGCCAATCCCTTCCAATGAATGTGATTCTCGTCAGTCTCTGCTTGGGGCTACTTCCATAGGACACAAACCATAGCGATAGAACTTGGAACTACATTATTGTGCCAAGTTTCAAAGACCTAGCACAAACCGTGTTTGTTTTAGAGTTCCAACTACATGTATCCATATAGGAGAAAACAGAGTGAAACCTAAACATGAAAACGGTTACTGCAAAGGAACGGTTTAACCTAGAAGAACGAAATTTGGTGAGCCAAGTGGGAATGGTGTACTGATCATTACCTGCAAGTATCATCAAGATTGGGTGAAAAAATGTTTGCTGAGATTTCAGGAAACTCGTAGTTTTATGGAAGCTTGGCAACCCCTTCCAATGAATGTAATTCTCGTAAGTCTCTCCTTGGGGCTACTTCAATAGGACACAAACCATAGCGATAGAACTTGGAACTACATTATTGTGCCAAGTTTCAAAGAGTTAGCACAAACCGTGTTTGATTTAGAGTTCCAACTACATGTATCCATATAGGAGAAAACAGAGTGAAACCTAAACATGAAAACGGTTACTGCAAAGGAACGGTTTAACCTAGAAGAACGAAATTTGGTGAGCCAAGTGGGACTGGTGTACTGATCATTACCTGCAAGTATCATCAAGATTGGGTGAAAAAATGTTTGCTGAGATTTCAGGAAACTCGTAGTTTTTTGTAAGCTTTTGAACCCCTTCCAATGAATGTGATTCTCGTCAGTCTCTGCTTGGGGCTACTTTAATAGGACACAAACCATAGCGATAGAACTTGGAACTACATTATTTTGCCAGGTTTCAAAGAGCTAGCACAAACCGTGTTTGATTTAGAGTTCCAACTACATGTATCCATATAGGAGAAAACAGAGTGAAACCTAAACATGAAAACGGTTACTGCAAAGGAACGGTTTAACCGAGAAGAACGAAATTTGGTGAGCCAAGTGGGACTAGTGTACTGATGATTACCTGAAAGTATCATCAAGATTGGGTGAAAAAATGTTTGCTGAGATTTCAGGAAACTCGTAGTTTTTTGGAAGCTTGGCAACCCCTTCCAATGAATGTGATTCTCGTCAGCCTCTGCTTGGGGCTACTTCAATAGGACACAAACCACAGCGATAGAACTCGGAACTACATTATTGTGCAAAGTTTAAAAGAGCAAGCACAAACCGTGTTTGATTTAGAGTTCCAACTACATGTATCCATATAGGAGAAAACAGAGTGAAACCTAAATATGAAAACGGTTACTGTGAATGAATGGTTTAACCTAGAAGAACGCAATTTGGTGAGCCAAGTGGGATTGGTGTACTGATCATTACCTGCAAGTATCATCAAGATTGGGTGAAAAAAATGTTTGCTGAGATTTCAGGAACCTCGTAGTTTTTTGGAAGCTTGGGAACCCCTTCCAATGAATGTGATTCTCGTCAGTCTCTGCTTGGGGCTACTTCAATAGGACACAAACCATAGCGATAGAACTTGGAACTACATTATTGTGCCAAGTTTCAAAGAGCTAGCACAAACCGTGTTTGTTTTAGAGTTCCAACTACATGTATCCATATAGGAGAAAACAGAGTGAAACCTAAACATGAAAACGGTTACTGCAAAGGAACGGTTTAACCTACAAGAACGAAATTTGGTGAGCCAAGTGGGACTGGTGTACTGATCATTACCTGCAAGTATCATCAAGATTGGGTGAAAAATGTTTGCTGAGATTTCAGGAAACTCGTAGTTTTATGGAAGCTTGGCAACCCCTTCCAATGAATGTAATTCTCGTAAGTCTCTGCTTGGGGCTACTTCAATAGGACACAAATCATAGCGATAGAACTTGGAACTACATTATTGTGCCAAGTTTCAAAGAGCTAGCACAAACCGTGTTTGATTTAGAGTTCCAACTACCTGTATCCATATAGGAGAAAACAGAGTGAAACCTAAACATGAAAACGGTTACTGCAAAGGAACGGTTTAACCTAGAAGAACGAAATTTGGTGAGCCAAGTGGGACTGGTGTACTGATCATTACCTGCAAGTATCATCAAGATTGGGTGAAAAAAATGTTTGCTGAGATTTCAGGAACCTCGTAGTTTTTTGGAAGCTTGGGAACCCCTTCCAATGAATGTGATTCTCGTCAGTCTCTGCTTGGGGCTACTTCAATAGGACACAAACCATAGCGATAGAACTTGGAACTACATTATTGTGCCAGGTTTCAAAGAGCTAGCACAAACCGTGTTTGTTTTAGAGTTCCAACTACATGTATCCATATAGGAGAAAACAGAGTGAAACCTAAACATGAAAACGGTTACTGCAAAGGAACGGTTTTAACCTACAAGAACGAAATTTGGTGAGCCAAGTGGGACTGGTGTACTGATCATTACCTGCAAGTATCATCAAGATTGGGTGAAAAAATGTTTGCTGAGATTTCAGGAAACTCGTAGTTTTTTGTAAGCTTTTGAACCCCTTCCAATGAATGTGATTCTCGTCAGCCTCTGCTTGGGGCTACTTCAATAGGACACAAACCACAGCGATAGAACTCGGAACTACATTATTGTGCCAAGTTTAAAAGAGCAAGCACAAACCGTGTTTGATTTAGAGTTCCAACTACATGTATCCATATAGGAGAAAACAGAGTGAAACCTAAACATGAAAACGGTTACTGTAAATGAACGGTTTAACCTAGAAGAACGAAATTTGGTGAGCCAAGTGGGATTGGTGTACTGATCATTACCTGCAAGTATCATCAAGATTGGGTGAAAAAAATGTTTGCTGAGATTTCAGGAACCTCGTAGTTTTTTGGAAGCTTGGGAACCCCTTCCAATGAATGTGATTCTCGTAAGTCTCTGCTTGGGGCTACTTCAATAGGACACAAACCATAGCGATAGAACTTGGAACTACATTATTGTGCCAAGTTTCAAAGAGCTAGCACAAACCGTGTTTGTTTTAGAGTTCCAACTACATGTATCCATATAGGAGAAAACAGAGTGAAACCTAAACATGAAAACGGTTACTGCAAAGGAACGGTTTAACCTACAAGAACGAAATTTGGTGAGCCAAGTGGAACTGGTGTACTGATCATTACCTGCAAGTATCATCAAGATTGGGTGAAAAAATGTTTGCTCAGATTTCAGGAAACTCGTAGTGTTTTGGAAGCTTGGCAACCCCTTCCAATGAATGTGATTCTCGTCAGTCTCTGCTTGGGGCTACTTCAATAGGACACAAATCATAGCGATAGAACTTGGAACTACATTATTGTGCCAAGTTTAATAGAGCTAGCACAAACCGTGTTTGATTTAGAGTTCCAACTACATGTATCCATATAGGAGAAAACAGAGGTGAAACCTAAACATGGAAAACAGTTACTGCAAAGGAACGGTTTAACCTAGAAGAACGAAATTTGGTGAGCCAAGTGGGATTGGTGTACTGATCATTAGCTGCCAGTATCATCAAGATTGGGTGAAAAAAATGTTTGCTGAGATTTCAGGAAACTCGTAGTTTTTTGGAAGCTTGGGAACCCCTTCCAATGAATGTGATTCTCGTCAGTCTCTGCTTGGAGCTACTTCAATAGGACACAAACCATAGCGATAGAACTTGGAACTACATTATTATGCCAAGTTTCAAAGAGCTAGCACAAACCGTGTTTGTTTTAGAGTTCCAACTACATGTATCCATATAGGTGAAAACATAGTGAAACCTAAACATGAAAACGGTTACTGCAAAGGAACGGTTTAACCTAGAAGAACGAAATTTGGTGAGCCAAGTGGGACTGGTGTACTGATCATTACCTGCAAGTATCATCAAGATTGGGTGAAAAAATGTTTGCTGAGTTTTCAGGAAACTCGTAGTTTTATGGAAGCTTGGCAACCCCTTCCAATGAATGTAATTCTCGTAAGTCTCTGCTTGGGGCTACTTCAATAGGACACAAACCATAGCGATAGAACTTGGAACTGCATTATTGTGCCAAGTTCCAAAGAGCTAGCACAAACCGTGTTTTATTTAGAGTTCCAACTACATGTATCCATATAGGAGAAAACAGAGTGAAACCTAAACATGAAAACTGTTACTGCAAAGGAACGGTTTAACATAGAAGAACGAAATTTGGTGAGCCAAGTGGGACTGGTGTACTGATCATTACCTGCAAGTATCATCAAGATTGGGTGAAAAAATGTTTGCTGAAATTTCAGGAAACTCGTAGTGTTTTGGAAGCTTTTGAACCCCTTCCAATGAATGTGATTCTCGTCAGTCTCTGCTTGGGGCTACTTTAATAGGACACAAACCATAGCGATAGAACTTGGAACTACATTATTGTGCCAGGTTTCAAAGAGCTAGCACAAACCGTGTTTGATTTAGAGTTCCAACTACATGTATCCATATAGGAGAAAACAGAGTGAAAAATAAACATGAAAACGGTTACTGCAAAGGAACGGTTTAACCAAGAAGAACGAAATTTAGTGAGCCAAGTGGGACTGGGTGTACTTATCATTACCTGCAAGTATCATCAAGATTGGGTGAAAAAATGTTTGCTGAGATTTCATGAAACTCGTAGTTTTTTGGAAGCTTGGCAACCCCTTCCAATGAATGTGATTCTCGTCAGTCTCTGCTTGGGGCTACTTCAATAGGACACAAACCATAGCGATAGAACTTGGAACAACATTATTGTGCCAAGTTTCAAAGAGCTAGCACAAACCGTGTTTGATTTAGAGTTCCAACTACATGTATCCATATAGGAGAAAACAGAGTGAAACCTAAACATGAAAAACGGTTACTGCAAAGAACGGTTTAACCTAGAAGAACGAAATTTGGTGAGCCAAGTGGGACTGGTGTACTGATCATTACCTTCAAGTATCTTCAAGATTGGTTGAAAAAATGTTTGCTGAGATTTCAGGAAACTCGTAGTTTTTTGGAAGCTTGGGAACCCCTTCCAATGAATGTGATTCTCGTCAGTCTCTGCTTGGGGCTACTTCCATAGGACACAAACCATAGCGAAAGAACTTGGAACTACATTATTGTGCCAAGTTTCAAAGAGCTAGCACAAACCGTGTTTGTTTTAGAGTTCCAACTACATGTATCCATATAGGAGAAAACAGAGTGAAACCTAAACATGAAAACGGTTACTGCAAAGGAACGGTTTAACCTAGAAGAACGAAATTTGGTGAGCCAAGTGGGATTGGTGTACTGATCATTAGCTGCCAGTATCATCAAGATTGGGTGAAAAAATGTTTGCTGAGATTTCAGGAAACTCGTAGTTTTTTGGAAGCTTGGAAACCCCTTCCAATGAATGAAATTCTCGTAAGTCTCTGCTTGGGGCTACTTCAATAGGACACAAACCATAGCGATAGAACTTGGAACTACATTATTGTGCCAAGTTTCAAAGAGCTAGCACAAACCGTGTTTGATTTAGAGTTCCAACTACATGTATCCATATAGGAGAAAACAGAGTGAAACCTAAACATGAAAACGGTTACTGCAAAGGAACGGTTTAACCTAGAAGAACGAAATTTGGTGAGCCAAGTGGGACTGGTGTCCTGATCATTACCTGCAAGTATCATCAAGATTGGGTGAAAAAATGTTTGCTGAGATTTCAGGAAACTCGTAGTGTTTTGGAAGCTTGGCAACCCCTTCCCAATGAATGTGATTCTCGTCAGTCTCTGCTTGGGGCTACTTTAATAGGACACAAACCATAGCGATAGAACTTGGAACTACATTATTGTGCCAGGTTTCAAAGAGCTAGCACAAACCGTGTTTGATTTAGAGTTCCAACTACATGTATCCATATAGGAGAAAACAGAGTGAAAAATAAACATGAAAACGGTTACTGCAAAGGAACGGTTTAACCAAGAAGAACGAAATTTAGTGAGCCAAGTGGGATTGGTGTACTGATCATTACCTGCAAGTATCATCAAGATTGGGTGAAAAAATGTTTGCTGAGATTTCAGGAAACTCGTAGTTTTTTGGAAGCTTGGCAACCCCTTCCAATGAATGTGATTCTCGTCAGTCTCTGCTTGGGGCTACTTCAATAGGACACAAACCATAGCGATAGAAGTTGGAACTACATTATTGTGCCAAGTTTCAAAGAACTAGCACAAACCGTGTTTGATATAGAGTTCCAACTACATGTATCCACATAGGAGAAAACAGAGTGAAACCTAAACATGAAAACGGTTACTGCAAAGGAACGGTTTAACCTAGAAGAACGAAATTTGGTGAGCCAAGTGGGACTGGTGTACTGATCATTACCTTCATGTATCATCAAGATTGGGTGAAAAAATGTTTGCTGAGATTTCAGGAAACTCGTAGTTTTTTGGAAGCTTTGAACCCCTTCCAATGAATGTGATTCTCGTCAGTCTCTGCTTGGGGCTACTTCCATAGGACAGAAACCATAGCGATAGAACTTGGAACTTCATTATTGTGCCAAGTTTCAAAGAGCTAGCACAAACCGTGTTTGTTTTAGAGTTCCAACTACATGTATCCATATAGGAGAAAACAGAGTGAAACCTAAACATGAAAACGGTTACTGCAAAGGAACGGTTTAACCTAGAAGAACGAAATTTGGTGAGCCAAGTGGGACTGGTGTACTGATCATTACCTGCAAGTATCATCAAGATTGGGTGAAAAAATGTTTGCTGAGATTTCAGGAAACACGTAGTTTTATGGAAGGCTTGGGAACCCCTTCCAATGAATGTAATTCTCGTAAGTCTCTGCTTGGGGCTACTTCAATAGGACACAAACCATAGCGATAGAACTTGGAACTGCATTATTGTGCCAAGTTCCAAGGAGCTAGCACAAACCGTGTTTTATTAAGAGTTCCAACTACATGTATCCATATAGGAGAAAACAGAGTGAAACCTAAACATGAAAACGGTTACTGCAAAGGAACGGTTTAACATAGAAGAACGAAATTTGGTGAGCCAAGTGGGACTGGTGTACTGATCATTACCTGCAAGTATCATCAAGTTTGGGTGAAAAAATGTTTGCTGAGATTTCAGGAAACTCGTAGTTTTTTGTAAGCTTTTGAACCCCTTCCAATGAATGTGATTCTCGTCAGTCTCTGCTTGGGTCTACTTCCATAGGACACAAACCATAGCGATAGAACTTGGAACTACATTATTGTGCCAAGTTTCAAAGAGCTAGCACAAACCGTGTTTGATTAGAGTTCCAAACTACATGTATCCATATAGGAGAAAACAGATGAAACCTAAACATGAATATGGTTACTGCAAAGTAACGGGTTAACCTAGAAGAACGAAGATTGGTGAGCCAAGTGGGACTGGTGTACTGATCATTACCTGCAAGTATCATCAAGATTGGGTGAAAAAATGTTTGCTGAGATTTCAGGAAACTCGTAGTTTTTGGAAGCTTGGCAACCCCTTTCAATGAATGTGATTCTCGTCAGTCTCTGCTTGGGGCTACTTCAATAGGACACAAACCATAGCGATAGAACTTGGAACTACATTATTGTGCCAAGTTTCAAAGAACTAGCACAAACCGTGTTTGATTTAGAGTTCCAACTACATGTATCCATATAGGAGAAAACAGAGTGAAACCTAAACATGAAAACGGTTACTGCAAAGGAACGGTTTAACCTAGAAGAACGAAATTTGGTGAGCCAAGTGGGATTGGTGTACTGATCATTAGCTGCCAGTATCATCAAGATTGGGTGAAAAAAAATGTTGCTGAGATTTCAGGAAACTCGTAGTTTTTTGGAAGCTTGGGAACCCCTTCCAATGAATGTGATTCTCGTCAGTCTCTGCTTGGGGCTACTTCAATAGGACACAAACCATAGCGATAGAACTTGGAACTACATTATTATGCCAAGTTTCAAAGAGCTAGCACAAACCGTGTTTGTTTTAGACTTCCAACTACATGTATCCATATAGGAGAAAACAGAGTGAAACCTAAACATGAAAACGGTTACTGCAAAGGAACGGTTTAACCTAGAAGAACGAAATTTGGTGAGCCAAGTGGGACTGGTGTACTGATCATTACTTGCAAGTATCATCAAGATTGGGTGAAAAAATGTTTGCTGAGATTTCAGGAAACTCGTAGTGTTTTGGAAGCTTTTGAACCCCTTCCAATGAATGTGATACTCGTCAGTCTCTGCTTGGGTCTACTTCCATAGGACACAAACCATAGCGATAGAACTTGGAACTACATTATTGTGCCAAGTTTTCAAAGAGCTAGCACAAACCGTGTTTGATGTAGAGTTCCAACTACATGTATCCATATAGGAGAAAACAGAGTGAAACCTAAACATGAATATGGTTACTGCAAAGTAACGGGTAAACCTAGAAGAACGAAGTTTGGTGAGCCAAGTGGGACTGGTGTACTGATCATTACCTGCAAGTATCATCAAGATTGGGTGAAAAAATGTTTGCTGAGATTTCAGGAAACTCGTAGTTTTAAGGAAGCTTGGCAACCCCTTTCAATGAATGTGATTCTCGTCAGTCTCTGCTTGGGGCTACTTCAATAGGACACAAACCATAGCGATAGAACTTGGAACTACATTATTGTGCCAAGTTTCAAAGAACTAGCACAAACCGTGTTTCATTTAGAGTTCCAACTACATGTATCCATATAGGAGAAAACAGAGTGAAACCTAAACATGAAAACGGTTACTGCAAAGTAACGGTTTAACCTAGAAGAACGAAATATGGTGAGCCAAGTGGGACTGGTGTACTGATCATTACTTGCAAGTATCATCAAGATTGGGTGAAAAAATGTTTGCTGAGATTTCAGGAAACTCGTAGGTTTTTGGAAGCTTGGCAACCCCTTCCAATGAATGTGACTCTCATCAGTCTCTGCTTGGGGCTACTTCCATAGGACACAAACCATCGCGATAGAACTTGGAACTACATTATTGTGCCAAGTTTCAAAGATCTAGCACAAACCGTGTTTGATTTAGAGTTCCAACTACATGTATCCATATAGGAGAAAACAGAGTGAAACCTAAACATGAAAACGGTTACTGCAAAGGAACGGTTAAGCTAGAAGAACGAAATTTGGTGAGCCAAGTGGGACTGGTGTCCTGATCATTACCTGCAAGTATCATCAAGATTGGGTGAAAAAATGTTTGCTGAGATTTCAGGAAACTCGTAGATTTTTGGATGCTTGGCAACCCCTTCCAATGAATGTGAATCTCATCAGTCTCTGCTTTGTGCTACTTCAATAGGACACAAACCATAGCGATAGATCTTGGACTACATTATTGTGCCACGTTTCAAAGAGCTAGCACAAACCGTGTTTGATTTAGAGTTCCAAATACATGTATCCATATATGAGAAAACAGAGTGAAACCTAAACATGAAAACGGTTACTGCAAAGGAACGGTTTAACCTAGAAGAACGAAATTTGGTGAGCCAAGTGGATTGGTGTACTTATCATTACCTGCCAGTATCATCAAGATTGGGTGAAAAAATGTTTGCTGAGATTTCAGGAAACTCGTAGTTTTTTGGAAGCTTGGCAACCCCTTTCAATGAATGTGATTCTCGTCAGTCTCTGCTTGGGGCTACTTCAATAGGACACAAACCATAGTGATAGAACTTGGAACTACAGTATTGTGCCAAGTTTCAAAGAGCTACCACAAACCGTGTTTGATTTAGAGTTCCAACTACATGTATCCATATAGGAGAAAACAGAGTGAAACCTAAACATGAAAACGGTTACTGCAAAGGAACGTTTTAACCTACAAGAATGAAATTTCTTGAGCCAAGTGGCACTGGTGTACTGATCATTACCTGCACGTATCATCAAGATTGGGTGAAAAAATGTTTGCTGAGATTTCAGGAAACTCGTAGTTTTTTGGAAGCTTGGGAACCCCTTCCAATGAATGTGATTCTCGTCAGTCTCTGCTTGTTGCTACTTCCATAGGACACAAACCATAGCGATAGAACGTGGAACTACATTATTGTGCCAAGGTTCAAAGAGCTAGCACAAACCGTGTTTGATTTAGAGTTCCAACTACATGTATCCATATAGGAGAAAACAGAGTGAAACCTAAACATGAATATGGTTACTGCAAAGTAACGGGTAAACCTAGAAGAACGAAGTTTGGTGAGCCAAGTGGGACTGGTGTACTGATCATTACCTGCAAGTATCATCAAGATTGGGTGAAAAATGTTTGCTGAGATTTCAGGAAACTCGTAGTTTTGGAAGCTTGGCAACCCCTTTCAATGAATGTGATTCTCGTCAGTCTCTGCTTGGGACTACTTCAATAGGACACAAACCATAGCGATAGAACTTGGAACTACATTATTGTGCCAAGTTTCAAAGAACTAGCACAAACCGTGTTTGATTTAGAGTTCCAACTACATGTATCCATATAGGAGAAAACAGAGTGAAACCTAAACATGAAAACGGTTACTGCAAAGTAACGGTTTAACCTAGAAGAACGAAATATGGTGAGCCAAGTGGGACTGGTGTACTGATCATTACTTGCAAGTATCATCAAGATTGGGTGAAAAATATTTGCTGAGATTTCAGGAAACTCGTAGTTTTTTGGAAGCTTGGCAACCCCTTCCAATGAATGTGATTCTCATCAGTCTCTGCTTGGGGCTACTTCCATTTGACCCAAACCATAGCGATAGAACTTGGAACTACATTATTGTGCCAAGTTTCAAAGAGCTAGCACAAACCGTGTTTGATTTAGAGTTCCAACTACATGTATCCATATAGGAGAAAACAGAGTGAAACCTAAACATGAAAACGGTTACTGCAAAGGAACGTTTTAACCTACAAGAACGAAATTTCTTGAGCCAAGTGGCACTGGTGTACTGATCATTACCTGCAAGTATCATCAAGATTGGGTGAAAAAATATTTGCTGAGATTTCAGGAAACTCGTAGTTTTTGGAAGCTTGGCAACCCCTTTCAATGAATGTGATTCTCGTCAGTCTCTGCTTGGGGCTACTTCAATAGGACACAAACCATAGCGATAGAACTTGGAACTACATTATTGTGCCAAGTTTCAAAGAACTAGCACAAACCGTGTTTGATTTAGAGTTCCAACTACATGTATCCATATAGGAGAAAACATAGTGAAACCTAAACATGAAAACGGTTACTGCAAAGGAACGGTTTAACCTAGAAGAACGAAATTTGGTGAGCCAAGTGGATTGGTGTACTTATCATTACCTGCCAGTATCATCAAGATTGGGTGAAAAAATGTTTGCTGAGATTTCAGGAAACTCGTAGTTTTTTGGAAGCTTGGCAACCCCTTTCAATGAATGTGATTCTCGTCAGTCTCTGCTTGGTGCTACTTCAATAGGACACAAACCATAGTGATAGAACTTGGAACTACATTATTGTGCCAAGTTTCAAAGAGCTACCACAAACCGTGTTTGATTTAGAGTTCCAACTACATGTATCCATATAGGAGAAAACAGAGTGAAACCTAAACATGAAAACGGTTACTGCAAAGGAACGTTTAACCTACAAGAATGAAATTTCTTGAGCCAAGTGGGACTGGTGTACTGATCATTACCTGCAAGTATCATCAAGATTGGGTGAAAAAATGTTTGCTGACATTTCAGGAAACTCGTAGTTTTTGGAAGCTTGGCAACCCCTTTCAATGAATGTGATTCTCGTCAGTCTCTGCTTGGGGCTACTTCAATAGGACACAAACCATAGCGATAGAACTTGGAACTACATTATTGTGCCAAGTTTCAAAGAACTAGCACAAACCGGTGTTGATTTAGAGTTCCAACTACATGTATCCATATAGGAGAAAACATAGTGAAACCTAAACATGAAAACGGTTACTGCAAAGGAACGGTTTATCCTAGAAGAACGAAATATGGTGAGACAAGTGGGACTGGTGTACTGATCATTACTTGCAAGTATCATCAAGATTGGGTGAAAAAATGTTTGCTGAGATTTCAGGAAACTCGTAGTTTTTTGGAAGCTTGGCAACCCCTTCCAATGAATGTGATTCTCATCAGTCTCTGCTTGGGGCTACTTCCGTAGGACACAAACCATAGCGATAGAACTTGGAACTACATTATTGTGCCAAGTTTCAAAGAGCTAGCACAAACCGTGTTTGATTTAGAGTTCCAACTACATGTATCCATATAGGAGAAAACAGAGTGAAACCTAACATGAAAACGGTTACTGCAAAGGAACGGTTTAACCTAGAAGAACGAAATTTGGTGAGCCAAGTGGGACTGGTGTACTGATCATTACCTGCAAGTATCATCAAGATTGGGTGAAAAAATGTTTGCTGATATTTCAGGAAACTCGTAGTTTTTTGGAAGCTTTGAACCCCTTCCAATGAATGTGATTCTCGTCAGTCTCTGCTTGGGGCTACTTCCATAGGACACAAACCATAGCGATAGAACTTGGAACTACATTATTGTGCCAAGTTTCAAAGAACTAGCACAAACCGTGTTTGATTTAGAGTTCCAACTACATGTATCCATATAGGAGAAAACAGAGTGAAACCTAAACATGAAAACGGTTACTGCAAAGTAACGGTTTAACCTAGAAGAACGAAATATGGTGAGCCAAGTGGGACTGGTGTACTGATCATTACTTGCAAGTATCATCAAGATTGGGTGAAAAAATGTTTGCTGAGATTTCAGGAAACTCGTAGTTTTTTGGAAGCTTGGCAACCCCTTCCAATGAATGTGATTCTCATCAGTCTCTGCTTGGGGCTACTTCCATTTGACCCAAACCATAGCGATAGAACTTGGAACTACATTATTGTGCCAAGTTTCAAAGAGCTAGCACAAACCGTGTTTGATTTAGAGTTCCAACTACATGTATCCATATAGGAGAAAACAGAGTGAAAACTAAACATGAAAACGGTTACTGCAAAGGAACGTTTTAACCTACAAGAACGAAATTTGGTGAGCCAAGTAGGACTGGTGTACTGATCATTACCTGCCAGTACCATCAAGATTGGGTGAAAAAATGTTTGCTGAGATTTCAGGGAACTCGTAGTTTTTTTGGAAGCTTGGAAACCCTTCCAATGAATGTAATTCTCGTAAGTCTCTGCTTGGGGCTACTTCAATAGGACACAAACCATAGCGATAGAACTTGGAACTGCATTATTGTGCCAAGTTTCAAAGAGCTAGCACAAACCGTGTTTTATTTAGAGTTCCAACTACATGTATCCATATAGGAGAAAACAGAGTGAAACCTAAACATGAAAACGGTTACTGCAAAGGAACGGTTTAACCTAGAAGAACGAAATATGGTGAGACAAGTGGGACTGGTGTACTGATCATTACTTGCAAGTATCATCAAGATTGGGTGAAAAAATGTTTGCTGAGATTTCAGGAAACTCGTAGTTTTTTGTAAGCTTTTGAACCCCTTCCAATGAATGTGATTCTCGTCAGTCTCTGCTTGGGGCTACTTCCATAGGACACAAACCATAGCGATAGAACTTGGAACTACATTATTGTGCCAAGTTTCAAAGAGTTAGCACAAACCGTGTTTGATTTAGAGTTCCAACTACATGTATCCATATAGGAGAAAACAGATGAAACCTAAACATGAATATGGTTACTGCAAAGTAACGGGTTAACCTAGAAGAACGAAGATTGGTGAGCCAAGTGGGACTGGTGTACTGATCATTACCTGCAAGTATCATCAAGATTGGGTGAAAAAATGTTTGCTGAGATTTCAGGAAACTCGTAGTTTTTTGGAAGCTTGGCAACCCCTTTCAATGAATGTGATTCTCGTCAGTCTCTGCTTGGGGCTACTTCAATAGGACACAAACCATAGTGATAGAACTTGGAACTACATTATTGTGCCAAGTTTCAAAGAGCTACCACAAACCGTGTTTGATTTAGAGTTCCAACTACATGTATCCATATAGGAGAAAACAGAGTGAAACCTAAACATGAATACGGTTACTGCAAAGGAACGTTTCAACCTACAAGAATGAAATTTCTTGAGCCAAGTGGGACTGGTGTACTGATCATTACCTGCAAGTATCATCAAGATTGGGTGAAAAAATGTTTGCTGAGATTTCAGGAAACTCGTAGTTTTTGGAAGCTTGGCAACCCCTTTCAATGAATGTGATTCTCGTCAGTCTCTGCTTGGGGCTACTTCAATAGGACACAAACCATAGCGATAGAACTTGGAACTACATTATTGTGCCAAGTTTCAAAGAACTAGCACAAACCGTGTTTGATTTAGAGTTCCAACTACATGTATCCATATAGGAGAAAACATAGTGAAACCTAAACATGAAAACGGTTACTGCAAAGGAACGGTTTAACCTAGAAGAACGAAATTTGGTGAGCCAAGTGGGACTGGTGTACTGATCATTACCTGCAAGTATCATCAAGATTGGGTGAAAAAATGTTTGCTGAGATTTCAGGAAACTCGTAGATTTTTGGATGCTTGGCAACCCTTCCAATGAATGTGAATCTCATCAGTCTCTGCTTTGTGCTACTTCAATAGGACACAAACCATAGCGATAGAACTTGGTACTACATTATTGTGCCACGTTTCAAAGAGCTAGCACAAACCGTGTTTGATTTAGAGTTCCAAATACATGTATCCATATATGAGAAAACAGAGAGAAACCTAAACATGAAAACGGTTACTGCAAAGGAACGGTTTAACCTAGAAGAACGAATTTGGTGAGACAAGTGGATTGGTGTACTTATCATTACCTGCCAGTATCATCAAGATTGGGTGAAAAAATGTTTGCTGAGATTTCAGGAAACTCGTAGTTTTTTGGAAGCTTGGCAACCCCTTTCAATGAATGTGATTCTCGTCAGTCTCTGCTTGGGGCTACTTCAATAGGACACAAACCATAGTGATAGTACTTGGAACTACATTATTGTGCCAAGTTTCAAAGAGCTACCACAAACCGTGTTTGATTTAGAGTTCCAACTACATGTATCCATATAGGAGAAAACAGAGTGAAACCTAAACATGAAAACGGTTACTGCAAAGGAACGTTTTAACCTACAAGAATGAAATTTCTTGAGCCAAGTGGGACTGGGGTACTGATCATTACCTGCAAGTATCATCAAGATTGGGTGAAAAAATGTTTGCTGAGATTTCAGGAAACTCGTAGTTTTTGGAAGCTTGGCAACCCCTTTCAATGAATGTGATTCTCGTCAGTCTCTGCTTGGGGCTACTTCAATAGGACACAAACCATAGCGATAGAACTTGGAACTACATTATTGTGCCAAGTTTCAAAGAACTAGCACAAACCGTGTTTGATTTAGAGTTCCAACTACATGTATCCATATAGGAGAAAACATAGTGAAACCTAAACATGAAAACGGTTACTGCAAAGTAACGGTTTAACCTAGAAGAACGAAATATGGTGAGCCAAGTGGGACTGGTGTACTGATCATTACTTGCACGTATCATCAAGATTGGGTGAAAAAAATGTTTGCTGAGATTTCAGGAAACTCGTAGTTTTTTGGAAGCTTGGCAACCCCTTCCAATGAATGTGATTCTCATCAGTCTCTGCTTGGGGCTACTTCCATAGGACACAAACCATAGCGATAGAACTTGGAACTACATTATTGTGCCAAGTTTCAAAGATCTAGCACAAACCGTGTTTGATTTAGAGTTCCAACTACATGTATCCATATAGGAGAAAACAGAGTGAAACCTAAACATGAAAACGGTTACTGCAAAGGAACGTTTTAAACTACAAGAACGAAATTTGGTGAGCCAAGTGGGACTGGTGTACTGATCATTACCTGCCAGTACCATCAAGATTGGGTGAAAAAATGTTTGCTGAGATTTCAGGAAATTCGTAGTTTTTGGAAGCTTGGCAACCCCTTTCAATAAATGTGATTCTCGTCAGTCTCTGCTTGGGGCTACTTCAATAGGACACAAACCATAGCGATAGAACTTGGACTGCATTATTGTGCCAAGTTTCAAAGAGCTAGCACAAACCGTGTTTGATTTAGAGTTCCAACTACATGTATCCATATAGGAGAAAACATAGTGAAACCTAAACATGAAAACGGTTACTGCAAAGGAACGGTTTAACCTAGAAGAACGAAATATGGTGAGACAAGTGAGACTGGTGTACTGATCATTACTTGCAAGTATCATCAAGATTGGGTGAAAAAATGTTTGCTGAGATTTCAGGAAACTCGTAGTTTTTTGGAAGCTTGGCAACCCCTTCCAATGAATGTGATTCTCATCAGTCTCTGCTTGGGGCTACTTCCATAGGACACAAACCATAGCGATAGAACTTGGAACTACATTATTGTGCCAAGTTTCAAAGAGCTAGCACAAACCGTGTTTGATTTAGAGTTCCAAATACATGTATCCATATAGGAGAAAACAGAGTGAAACCTAAACATGAAAACGGTTCCTGCAAAGGAACGGTTTAACCTAGAAGAACGAAATTTGGTGAGGCCAAGTGGGACTGGTGTACTGATCATTACCTGCAAGTATCATCAAGATTGGGTGAAAAAATGTTTGCTGAGATTTCAGGAAACTCGTAGTTTTTGGAAGCTTGGCAACCCCTTTCAATGAATGTGATTCTCGTCAGTCTCTGCTTGGGGCTACTTCAATAGGACACAAACCATAGCGATAGAACTTGGAACTACATTATTGTGCCAAGTTTCAAAGAACTAGCACAAACCGTGTTTGATTTAGAGTTCCAACTACATGTATCCATATAGGAGAAAACAGAGTGAAACCTAAACATGAAAACGGTTACTGCAAAGCAACGGTTTAACCTAGAAGAACGAAATATGGTGAGCCAAGTGGGACTGGTGTACTGATCATTACTTGCAAGTATCATCAAGATTGGGTGAAAAAATGTTTTCTGAGATTTCAGGAAACTCGTATTTTTTTGGAAGCTTGGCAACCCCTTCCAATGAATGTGATTCTCATCAGTCTCTGCTTGGGGCTACTTCCATAGGACACAAACCATAGCGATAGAACTTGGAACTACCATTATTGTGCCAAGTTTCAAAGAGCTAGCACAAACCGTGTTTGATTTAGAGTTCCAACTACATGTATCCATATAGGAGAAAACAGAGTGAAACCTAAACATGAAAACGGTTACTGCAAAGGAACGTTTTAACCTACAAGAACGAAATTTGGTGAGCCAAGTGGGACTGGTGTACTGATCATTACCTGCCAGTACCATCAAGATTGGGTGAAAAAATGTTTGCTGAGATTTCAGGAAATTCGTAGTTTTTGGAAGCTTGGCAACCCCTTTCAATAAATGTGATTCTCGTCAGTCTCTGCTTGGGGCTACTTCAATAGGACACAAACCATAGCGATAGAACTTGGAACTGCATTATTGTGCCAAGTTTCAAAGAGCTAGCACAAACCGTGTTTTATTTAGAGTTCCAACTACATGTATCCATATAGGAGAAAACATAGTGAAACCTAACATGAAAATGGTTACTGCAAAGGAACGGTTTAACCTAGAAGAACGAAATATGGTGAGACAAGTGGGACTGGTGTACTGATCATTACTTGCAAGTATCATCAGGATTGAGTGAAAAATGTTTGCTGAGATTTCAGGAAACTCGTAGTTTTTTGGAAGCTTGGCAACCCCTTCCAATGAATGTGATTCTCATCAGTCTCTGCTTGGGGCTACTTCCATTTTGCACAAACCATAGCGATAGAACTTGGAACTACATTATTGTGCCAAGTTTCAAAGAGCTAGCACAAACCGTGTTTGATTTAGAGTTCCAACTACATGTATCCATATAGGAGAAAACAGAGTGAAACCTAAACATGAAAACGGTTACTGCAAAGGAACGGTTTAACCTAGAAGAACGAAATTTGGTGAGCCAAGTGGGACTGGTGTACTGATCATTACCTGCAAGTATCATCAAGATTGGGTGAAAAAATATTTGCTGAGATTTCAGGAAACTCGTAGTTTTAAGGAAGCTTGGCAACCCCTTCCAATGAATGTAATTCTCATCAGTCTCTGCTTGGGGCTACTTCAATAGGACACAAACCATAGCGATAGAACTTGGAACTGCATTATTGTGCCAAGTTTCAAAGAGCTAGCACAAACCGTGTTTTATTTAGAGTTCCAACTACATGTATCCATATAGGAGAAAACAGAGTGAAACCTAAACATGAAAACGGTTACTGCAAAGGAACGGTTTAACATAGAAGAACGAAATTTGGTGAGCCAAGTGGGGACTGGTGTACTGATCATTACCTGCAAGTATCATCAAGTTTGGGTGAAAAAATGTTTGCTGAGATTTCAGGAAACTCGTAGTTTTTTGTAAGCTTTTGAACCCCTTCCAATGAATGTGATTCTCGTCAGTCTCTGCTTGGGTCTACTTCCATAGGACACAAACCATAGCGATAGAACTTGGAACTACATTATTGTGCCAATTTTCAAAGAGCTAGCACAAACCGTGTTTTATTTAGAGTTCCAACTACATGTATCCATATAGGAGAAAACAGATGAAACCTAAACATGAACATGGTTACTGCAAAGTAACGGGTTAACCTAGAAGAACGAAGATTGGTGAGCCAAGTGGGACTGGTGTACTGATCATTACCTGCAAGTATCATCAAGATTGGGTGAAAAAATGTTTGCTGAGATTTCAGGAAACTCGTAGTTTTTTGGAAGCTTGGCAACCCCTTCCAATGAATGTGATTCTCGTCAGTCTCTGCTTGGGGCTACTTCCATAGGACACAAACCATAGCGATAGAACTTGGAACTACATTATTGTGCCAAGTTTCAAAGAGCTACCACAAACCGTGTTTGATTTAGAGTTCCAACTACATGTATCCATATAGGAGAAAACAGAGTGAAACCTAAACATGAAAACGGTTACTGCAAAGGAACGTTTTAACCTACAAGAATGAAATTTCTTGAGCCAAGTGGGACTGGTGTACTGATCATTACCTGCAAGTATCATCAAGATTGGGTGAAAAAATGTTTGCTGAGATTTCAGGAAACTCGTAGTTTTTGGAAGCTTGGCAACCCCTTTCAATGAATGTGATTCTACTCAGTCTCTGCTTGGGGCTACTTCCATAGGACACAAACCATAGCGATACAACTTGGAACTACATTATTGTGCCAAGTTTCAAAGAGCTTGCACAAACCGTGTTTGATTTAGAGTTCCAACTACATGTATCCATATAGGAGAAAACAGAGTGAAACCTAAACATGAAAACGGTTACTGCAAAGGAACGGTTTAACCTAGAAGAACGAAATTTGGTGAGCCAAGTGGGACTGGTGTACTGATCATTACCTGCAAGTATCATCAAGATTGGGTGAAAAAATATTTGCTGAGATTTCAGGAAACTCGTAGTTTTAAGGAAGCTTGGCAACCCCTTCCAATGAATGTAATTCTCATCAGTCTCTGCTTGGGGCTACTTCAATAGGACACAAACCATAGCGATAGAACTTGGAACTGCATTATTGTGCCAAGTTTCAAAGAGCTAGCACAAACCGTGTTTTATTTAGAGTTCCAACTACATGTATCCATATAGGAGAAAACAGAGTGAAACCTAAACATGAAAACGGTTACTGCAAAGGACGGTTTAACATAGAAGAACGAAATTTGGTGAGCCAAGTGGGACTGGTGTACTGATCATTACCTGCAAGTATCATCAAGTTTGGGTGAAAAAATGTTTGCTGAGATTTCAGGAAACTCGTAGTTTTTTGTAAGCTTTTGAACCCCTTCCAATGAATGTGATTCTCGTCAGTCTCTGCTTGGGTCTACTTCCATAGGAAACAAACCATAGCGATAGAACTTGAACTACATTATTGTGCCAAGTTTCAAAGAGCTAGCACAAACCGTGTTTGATTTAGAGTTCCAACTACATGTATCCATATAGGAGAAAACAGATGAAACCTAAACATGAATATGGTTACTGCAAAGTAACGGGTTAACCTAGAAGAACGAAGATTGGTGAGCCAAGTGGGACTGGTGTACTGATCATTACCTGCAAGTGTCATCAAGATTGGGTGAAAAAATGTTTGCTGAGATTTCAGGAAACTCGTAGTTTTTTGGAAGCTTGGCAACCCCTTCCAATGAATGTGATTCTCGTCAGTCTCTGCTTGGGGCTACTTCCATAGGACACAAACCATAGCGATAGAACTTGGAACTACATTATTGTGCCAAGTTTCAAAGAGCTACCACAAACCGTGTTTGATTTAGAGTTCCAACTACATGTATCCATATAGGAGAAAACAGAGTGAAACCTAAACATGAAAACGGTTACTGCAAAGGAACGTTTTAACCTACCAGAATGAAATTTCTTGAGCCAAGTGGGACTGGTGTACTGATCATTACCTGCAAGTATCATCAAGATTGGGTGAAAAAATGTTTGCTGAGATTTCAGGAAACTCGTAGTTTTTGGAAGCTTGGCAACCCCTTTCAATGAATGTGATTCTCGTCAGTCTCTGCTTGGGGCTACTTCAATAGGACACAAACCATAGCGATAGAACTTGGAACTACATTATTGTGCCAAGTTTCAAAGAACTAGCACAAACCGTGTTTTGATTTAGAGTTCCAAATACATGTATCCATATAGGAGAAAACAGAGTGAAACCTAAACATGAAAACGGTTACTGCAAAGTAACGGTTTAACCTAGAAGAACGAAATATGGTGAGCCAAGTGGGACTGGTGTACTGATCATTACCTGCAAGTATCATCAAGATTGGGTGAAAAAATGTTTGCTGAGATTTCAGGAAACTCGTAGTTTTTTGGAAGCTTGGCAACCCCTTCCAATGAATGTGATTCTCGTCAGTCTCTGCTTGGGGCTACTTCCATAGGACACAAACCATATGGATAGAACTTGGAACTACATTATTGTGCCAAGTTTCAAAGAGCTACCACAAACCGTGTTTGATTTAGAGTTCCAACTACATGTATCCATATAGGAGAAAACAGAGTGAAACCTAAACATGAAAACGGTTACTGCAAAGGAACGTTTTAACCTACAAGAATGAAATTTCTTGAGCCAAGTGGGACTGGTGTACTGATCATTACCTGCAAGTATCATCAAGTTTGGGTGAAAAAATGTTTGCTGAGATTTCAGGAAACTCGTAGTTTTTTGTAAGCTTTTGAACCCCTTCCAATGAATGTGATTCTCGTCAGTCTCTGCTTGGGTCTACTTCCATAGGACACAAACCATAGCGATAGAACTTGGAACTACATTATTGTGCCAAGTTTCAAAGAGCTAGCACAAACCGTGTTTGATTTAGAGTTCCAACTACATGTATCCATATAGGAGAAAACAGATGAAACCTAAACATGAATATGGTTACTGGCAAAGTAACGGGTTAACCTAGAAGAACGAAGATTGGTGAGCCAAGTGGGACTGGTGTACTGATCATTACCTGCAAGTATCATCAAGATTGGGTGAAAAAATGTTTGCTGAGATTTCAGGAAACTCGTAGTTTTTTGGAAGCTTGGCAACCCCTTCCAATGAATGTGATTCTCGTCAGTCTCTGCTTGGGGCTACTTTAATAGGACACAAACCATAGCGATAGAACTTGGAACTACATTATTGTGCCAAGTTTCAAAGAACTAGCACAAACCGTGTTTGATTTAGAGTTCCAACTACATGTATCCATATAGGAGAAAACAGAGTGAAACCTAAACATGAAAACGGTTACTGCAAAGTAACGGTTTAACCTAGAAGAACGAAATATGGTGAGCCAAGTGGGACTGGTGTACTGATCATTACTTGCAAAGTATCATCAAGATTGGGTGAAAAAATGTTTGCTGAGATTTCAGGAAATCGTAGGTTTTTGGAAGCTTGGCAACCCCTTCCAATGAATGTGATTCTCATCAGTCTTTGCTTGGGGCTACTTCCATAGGACACAAACCATAGCGATAGAACTTGGAACTACATTATTGTGCCAAGTTTCAAAGATCTAGCACAAACCGTGTTTATTTTAGAGTTCCAACTACATGTATCCATATAGGAGAAAACAGAGTGAAACCTAAACATGAAAACGGTTACTGCCAAGGAACGTTTTAACCTACAAGAACGAAATTTGGTGAGCCAAGTGGGACTGGTGTACTGATCATTACCTGCCAGTACCATCAAGATTGGGTGAAAAAATGTTTGCTGAGATTTCAGGAAATTCGTATTTTTTGGAAGCTTGGCAAACCCCTTTCAATAAATGTGATTCTCGTCAGTCTCTGCTTGGGGCTACTTCAATAGGACACAAACCATAGCGATAGAACTTGGAACTGCATTATTGTGCCAAGTTTCAAAGAGCTAGCACAAACCGTGTTTTATTTAGAGTTCCAACTACATGTATCCATATCGGAGAAAACATAGTGAAACCTAAACATGAAAACGGTTACTGCAAAGGAACGGTTTAACCTAGAAGAACGAAATATGGTGAGACAAGTGGGACTGGTGTACTGATCATTACTTGCAAGTATCATCAAGATTGGGTGAAAAAATGTTTGCTGAGATTTCAGGAAACTCGTAGTTTTTTGGAAGCTTGGCAACCCCTTCCAATGATGTGATTCTCATCAGTCTCTGCTTGGGGCTACTTCCATAGGACACAAACCATAGCGATAGGAACTTGGAACTACATTATTGTGCCAAGTTTCAAAGAGCTAGCACAAACCGTGTTTGATTTAGAGTTCCAACTACATGTATCCATATAGGAGAAAACAGAGTGAAACTAAACATGAAAACGGTTACTGCAAAGGAACGGTTTAACCTAGAAGAACGAAATTTGGTGAGCCAAGTGGGACTGGTGTACTGATCATTACCTGCAAGTATCATCAAGATTGGGTGAAAAAATGTTTGCTGAGATTTCAGGAAACTCGTAGTTTTAAGGAAGCTTGGCAACCCCTTCCAATGAATGTAATTCTCGTAAGTCTCTGCTTGGGGCTACTTCAATAGGACACAAACCATAGCGATAGAACTTGGAACTGCATTATTGTGCCAAGTTTCAAAGAGCTAGCACAAACCGTGTTTTATTTAGAGTTCCAACTACATGTATCCATATAGGAGAAAACAGAGTGAAACCTAAACATGAAAACGGTTACTGCAAAGGAACGGTTTAACATAGAAGAACGAAATTTGGTGAGCCAAGTGGGACTGGTGTACTGATCCTTACCTGCAAGTATCATCAAGATTGGGTAAAAAATGTTTGCTGAGATTTCAGGAAACTCGTAGTTTTTTGGAAGCTTTTGAACCCCTTCCATGAATGTGATTCTCGTCAGTCTCTGCTTGGGTCTACTTCCATAGGACACAAACCATAGCGATAGAACTTGGAACTACATTATTGTGCCAAGTTTCAAAGAGCTAGCACAAACCGTGTTGATTTAGAGTTCCAACTACATGTATCCATATAGGAAGAAAACAGAGTGAAAACTAAACATGAAAACGGTTACTTCAGAGGAACCGTTTAACCTAGAAGAACGAAATTTGGTGAGCCAAGTGGGACTGGTGTACTGATCATTACCTGCCATTATCATCAAGATTGGGTGAAAAAATGTTTTCTGAGATTTCAGGAAACTCTTAGTTTTTTGTAAGCTTTTGAACCCTTCCAATGAATGTGATTCTCGTCAGTCTCTGCTTGGGGCTACTTCCATAGGACACAAACCATAGCGATAGAACTCGGAACTACATTATTGTGCCAAGTTTCAAAGAGCTAGCACAAACCGTGTTTGATTTAGAGTTCCAACTACATGTATCCATGTAGGAGAAAACAGAGTGAAACCTAAACATGAAAACGGTTTCTGCAAAGGAACGGTTAACATAGAAGAATGAAATTTGGTGAGCCAAGTGGGACTGGTGTACTGATCATTACTTGCAAGTATCATCAAGATTGGGTGAAAAAATGTTTGCTGAGATTTCAGGAAACTCGTAGTTTTTTGGAAGCTTTTGAACTCCTTCCAGTGAATGTGATTCTCGTCAGTCTCTGCTTGGGTCTACTTCCATAGGACACACACCATAGCCATAGAACTTGGAACTACATTATTGTGCCAAGTTTCAAAGAGCTAGCACAAACCGTGTTTCATTTAGAGTTCCAACTACATGTATCCATATAGGAGAAAACAGAGTGAAACCTAAACATGAAAACGGTTACTGCAAAGGAACGGTTTAACCTAGAAGAACGAAATTTGGTGAGCCAAGTGGGACTGGTGTACTGATCATTACCTGCAAGTATCATCAAGATTGGGTGAAAAAATGTTTGCTGAGATTTCAGGAAACTCGTAGTTTTAAGGAAGCTTGGCAACCCCTTCCAATGAATGTAATTCTCGTAAGTCTCTGCTTGGGGCTACTTCAATAGGACACAAACCATAGCGATAGAACTTGGAACTGCATTATTGTGACAAGTTTCAAAGAGCTAGCACAAACCGTGTTTTATTTAGAGTTCCAACTACATGTATCCATATAGGAGAAAACAGAGTGAAACCTAAACATGAAAACGGTTACTGCAAAGGAACGGTTTAACATAGAAGAACGAAATTTGGTGAGCCAAGTGGGACTGGTGTACTGATCCTTACCTGCAAGTATCATCAAGATTGGGTGAAAAAATGTTTGCTGAGATTTCAGGAAACTCGTAGTTTTTTGGAAGCTTTTGAACCCCTTCCAATGAATGTGATTCTCGTCAGTCTCTGCTTGGGTCTACTTCCATAGGACACAAACCATAGCGATAGAACTTGGACCTACATTATTGTGCCAAGTTTCAAAGAGCTAGCACAAACCGTGTTTGATTTAGAGTTCCAACTACATGTATCCATATAGGAGAAAACAGAGTGAAAACTAAACATGAAAACGGTTACTTCAGAGGAACCGTTTAACCTAGAAGAATGAAATTTGGTGAGCCAAGTGGGACTGGTGTACTGATCATTACCTGCCATTATCATCAAGATTGGGTGAAAAAATGTTTTCTGAGATTTCAGGAAACTCTTAGTTTTTTGTAAGCTTTTGAACCCCTTCCAATGAATGTGATTCTCGTCAGTCTCTGCTTGGGGCTACTTCCATAGGACACAAACCATAGCGATAGAACTCGGAACTACATTATTGTGCCAAGTTTCAAAGAGCTAGCACAAACCGTGTTTGATTTAGAGTTCCAACTACATGTATCCATGTAGGAGAAAACAGAGTGAAACCTAAACATGAAAACGGTTTCTGCAAAGGAACGGTTTAACATAGAAGAATGAAATTTGGTGAGCCAAGTGGGACTGGTGTACTGATCATTACTTGCAAGTATCATCAAGATTGGGTGAAAAAATGTTTGCTGAGATTTCAGGAAACTCGTAGTTTTTTGGAAGCTTTTGAACTCCTTCCAGTGAATGTGATTCTCGTCAGTCTCTGCTTGGGTCTACTTCCATAGGACACACACCATAGCCATAGAACTTGGAACTACATTATTGTGCCAAGTTTCAAAGAGCTAGCACAAACCGTGTTTCATTTAGAGTTCCAACTACATGTATCCATATAGGAGAAAACAGAGTGAAACCTAAACATGAAAACGGTTACTGCAAAGGAACGGTTTAACCTAGAAGAACGAAATTTGGTGAGCCAAGTGGGACTGGTGTACTGACCATTACCTGCAAGTATCATCAAGATTGGGTGAAAAAATGTTTGCTGAGATTTCAGGAAACTCGTAGTTTTTTGGAAGCTTTTGAACTCCTTCCAATGAATGTGATTCTCGTCAGTCTCTGCTTGGGTCTACTTCCATAGGACACAAACCATAGCGATAGAACTTGGAACTACATTATTGTGCTAAGTTTCAAAGAGCTAGCACAAACCGTGTTTCATTTAGAGTTCCAACTACATGTATCCATATAGGAGAAAACAGAGTGAAACCTAAACATGAAAACGGTTACTGCAAAGGTACGGTTTAACCTAGAAGAACGAAATTTGGTGAGCCAAGTGGGACTGGTGTACTGATCAATACCTGCAAGTATCATCAAGATTGGATGAAAAAATATTTGCTGAGATTTCAGGAAACTCGTAGTTTTTTGGAAGCTTGGCAACCCCTTCCAATGAATGTGATTCTCATCAGTCTCTGCTTGGGGCTACTTCCATTGGACCCAAACCATAGCGATAGAACTTGGAACTACATTATTGTGCCACGTTTCAAAGAGCTAGCACAAACCGTGTTGGATTTAGAGTTCCAACTACATGTATCCATATAGGAGAAAACAGAGTGAAACCTAAACATGAAAACGGTTACTGCAAAGGAACGTTTTAACCTACAAGAACGAAATTTGGTGAGCCAAGTGGGACTGGTGTACTGATCATTACCTGCCAGTACCATCAAGATTGGGTGAAAAAATGTTTGCTGAGATTTCAGGAAACTCGTAGTTTTTTGGAAGCTTGGCAACCCCTTCCAATGAATGTAATTCTCGTAAGTCTCTGCTTGGGGCTACTTCAATAGGACACAAACCATAGCGATAGAACTTGGAACTGCATTATTGTGCCAAGTTTCAAAGAGCTAGCACAAACCGTTTTTTATTTAGAGTTCCAACTACATGTATCCATATCGGAGAAAACATAGTGAAACCTAAACATGAAACGGTTACTGCAAAGGAACGGTTTAACCTAGAAGAACGAAATTTGGTGAGCCAAGTGGGACTGGTGTACTGATCATTACCTGCAAGTATCATCAAGATTGGGTGAAAAAGGTTTGCTGAGATTTCAGGAAACTCGTAGTTTTTTGTAAGCTTTTGAACCCCTTCCAATGAATGTGATTCTCGTCAGTCTCTGCTTGGGGCTACTTTAATAGGACACAAACCATAGCGATAGAACTTGGAACTACATTATTGTGCCAGGTTTCAAAGAGATAGCACAAACCGTGTTTGATTTAGAGTTCCAACTACATGTATCCATATAGGAGAAAACAGAGTGAAACCTAAACATGAAAACGGTTACTGCAAAGGAATGGTTTAACCTAGAAGAACGAAATTTGGTGAGCCAAGTGGGACTGGTGTACTGATCATTACCTGCAAGTATCATCAAGATTGGGTGAAAAAATGTTTGCTGAGATTTCAGGAAACTCGTAGATTTTTGGATGCTTGGCAACCCCTTCCAATGAATGTGAATCTCATCAGTCTCTGCTTTGTGCTACTTCAATAGGACACAAACCATAGCGATAGAACTTGGTACTACATTATTGTGCCACGTTTCAAAGAGCTAGCACAAACCGTGTTTGATTGAGAGTTCCAAATACATGTATCCATATATGAGAAAACAGAGTGAAACCTAAACATGAAAACGGTTACTGCAAAGGAACGGGTTAACCTAGAAGAACGAAATTTGGTGAGCCAATGGATTGGTGTACTTATCATTACCTGCCAGTATCATCAAGATTGGGTGAAAAAATGTTTGCTGAGATTTCAGGAAACTCGTAGTTTTTTGGAAGCTTGGCAACCCCTTTCAATGAATGTGATTCTCGTCAGTCTCTGCTTGGGGCTACTTCAATAGGACACAAACCATAGTGATAGAACTTGGAACTACATTATTGTGCCAAGTTTCAAAGAGCTACCACAAACCGTGTTTGATTTAGAGTTCCAACTACATGTATCCATATAGGAGAAAACAGAGTGTAACCTAAACATGAAAACGGTTACTGCAAAGGAACGTTTAAACCTACAAGAATGAAATTTCTTGAGCCAAGTGGGACTGGTGTACTGATCATTACCTGCAAGTATCATCAAGATTGGGTGAAAAAATGTTTGCTGAGATTTCAGGAAACTCGTAGTTTTTGGAAGCTTGGCAACCCCTTTCAATGAATGTGATTCTCGTCAGTCTCTGCTTGGGGCTACTTCAATAGGACACAAACCATAGCGATAGAACTTGGAACTACATTATTGTGCCAAGTTTCAAAGAACTAGCACAAACCGTGTTTGATTTAGAGTTCCAACTACATGTATCCATATAGGAGAAAACAGAGTGAAACCTAAACATGAAAACGGTTACTGCAAAGTAACGGTTTATCCTAGAAGAACGAAATATGGTGAGCCAAGTGGGACTGGTGTACTGATCATTACTTGCAAGTATCATCAAGATTGGGTGAAAAAATGTTTGCTGAGATTTCAGGAAACTCGTAGGTTTTTGGAAGCTTGGCAACCCCTTCCAATGAATGTGATTCTCATCAGTCTCTGCTTGGGGCTACTTCCATAGGACACAAACCATAGCGATAGAACTTGGAACTACATTATTGTGCCAAGTTTCAAAGATCTAGCACAAACCGTGTTTGATTTAGAGTTCCAACTACATGTATCCATATAGGAGAAAACAGAGTGAAACCTAAACATGAAAACGGTTACTGCAAAGGAACGTTTTAACCTACAAGAACGAAATTTGGTGAGCCAAGTGGGACTGGTGTACTGATCATTACCTGCCAGTACCATCAAGTTTGGGTGAAAAAATGTTTGCTGAGATTTCAGGAAATTCGTAGTTTTTTGGAAGCTTGGCAACCCCTTTCAATAAATGTGATTCTCGTCAGTCTCTGCTTGGGGCTACTTCAATAGGACACAAACCATAGCGATAGAACTTGGAACTGCATTATTGTGCCAAGTTTCAAAGAGCTAGCACAAACCGTGTTTTATTTAGAGTTCCAACTACATGTATCCATATAGGAGAAAACATAGTGAAACCTAAACATGAAAACGGTTACTGCAAAGGAACGGTTTAACCTAGAAGAACGAAATATGGTGAGACAAGTGGGACTGGTGTACTGATCATTACTTGCAAGTATCATCAAGATTGGGTGAAAAAATGTTTGCTGAGATTTCAGGAAACTCGTAGTTTTTTGGAAGCTTGGCAACCCCTTCAAATGAATGTGATTCTCGTCAGTCTCTGCTTGGGGCTACTTCAATAGGACACAAACCATAGCGATAGAACTTGGAACTACATTATTGTGCCAAGTTTAAAAGAGCTAGCACAAACCGTGTTTGATTTAGAGTTCCAACTACATGTATCCATATAGGAGAAAACAGAGTGAAACCTAAACATGAAAACGGTTACTGCAAAGGAACGGTTTAACCTAGAAGAACGAAATTTGGTGAGCCAAGTGGGACTGGTGTACTGATCATTACCTGCAAGTATCATCAAGATTGGGTGAAAAAATGTTTGCTGAGATTTCAGGAAACTCGTAGTTTTTTGGAAGCTTGGCAACCCCTTCCAATGTATGTGATTCTCGTCAGTCTCTGCTTGGGGCTACTTCCATAGGACAGAAACCATAGCGATAGAACTTGGAACTACATTATTGTGCCAAGTTTCAAAGAGCTAGCACAAACCGTGTTTCATTTAGAGTTCCAACTACATGTATCCATGTAGGAGAAAACAGAGTGAAACCTAAACATGAAAACGGTTTCTGCAAAGGAACGGTTTAACATAGAAGAATGAAATTTGGTGAGCCAAGTGGGACTGGTGTACTGATCATTACTTGCAAGTATCATCAAGATTGGGTGAAAAAATGTTTGCTGAGATTTCAGGAAACTCGTAGTTTTTTGGAAGCTTTTGAACTCCTTCCAGTGAATGTTATTCTCGTCAGTCTCTGCTTGGGTCTACTTCCATAGGACACACACCATAGCCATAGAACTTGGAACTACATTATTGTGCCAAGTTTCAAAGAGCTAGCACAAACCGTGTTTCATTTAGAGTTCCAACTACATGTATCCATATAGGAGAAAACAGAGTGAAACCTAAACATGAAAACGGTTACTGCAAAGGAACGGTTTAACCTAGAAGAACGAAAGTTGGTGAGCCAAGTGGGACTGGTGTACTGATCATTACCTGCCAGTACCATCAAGATTGGGTGAAAAAATGTTTGCTGAGATTTCAGGAAACTCGTAGTTTTTTGGAAGCTTTTGAACCCCTTCCAATGAATGTGATTCTCGTCAGTCTCTGCTTGGGTCTACTTCCATAGGGCACAAACCATAGCGATAGAACTTGGAACTACATTATTGTGCCAAGTTTCAAAGAGCTAGCACAAACCGTGTTTGATTTAGAGTTCCAACTACATGTATCCATATAGGAGAAAACAGAGTGAAACCTAAACATGAAAACGGTTACTGCAAAGTAACGGTTTAACCTAGAAGAACGAAATATGGTGAGCCAAGTGGGACTGGTGTACTGATCATTACTTGCAAGTATCATCAAGATTGGGTGAAAAAATGTTTGCTGAGATTTCAGGAAACTCGTAGTTTTTTGGAAGCTTGGCAACCCCTTCCAATAAATGTGATTCTCATCAGTCTCTGCTTGGGGCTACTTCCATTTGACCCAAACCATAGCGATAGAACTTGGAACTACATTATTGTGCCAAGTTTCAAAGAGCTAGCACAAACCGTGTTTGATTTAGAGTTCCAACTACATGTATCCATATAGGAGAAAACAGAGTGAAACCTAAACATGAAAACGGTTACTGCAAAGGAACGGTTTAACCTAGAAGAACGAAATTTGGTGAGCCAAGTGGGACTGGTGTACTGATCATTACCGGCAAGTATCATCAAGATTGGGTGAAAAAAGGTTTGCTGAGATTTCAGGAAACTCGTAGTTTTTTGTAAGCTTTTGAACCCCTTCCAATGAATGTGATTCTCGTCAGTCTCTGCTTGGGGCTACTTTAATAGGACACAAACCATAGCGATAGAACTTGGAACTACATTATTGTGCCAGGTTTCAAAGAGCTAGCACAAACCGTGTTTGATTTAGAGTTCCAACTACATGTATCCATATAGGAGAAAACAGAGTGAAACCTAAACATGAAAACGGTTACTGCAAAGGAACGGTTTAACCTAGAAGAACGAAATTTGGTGAGCCAAGTGGGACTGGTGTCCTGATCATTACCTGCAAGTATCATCAAGATTGGGTGAAAAAATGTTTGCTGAGATTTCAGGAAACTCGTAGATTTTTGGATGCTTGGCAACCCCTTC
>NW_027552591.1:0-70539 GCF_045843805.1 Urocitellus parryii | reverse complement strand
ATCAAGATTGGGTGAAAAAATGTTTGCTGAGATTTCAGGAAACTCGTAGTTTTGGAAGCTTGGCAACCCCTTTCAATGAAAGTGATTCTCGTCAGTCTCTTCGTGGGGCTACTTCAATAGGACATAAACGATAGTGATAGAACTTGGAACTACATTATTGTGCCAGGTTTGAAAGAGGTAGCACAAACCCTGTTTGATTTAGAGTTCCAACTACATGTATCCATATAGGAGAAAACAGAGTGAAACCTGAAAATGAAAACGGTTACTACAAAGGAACGGTTTAACCAAGATGAACGAAATTTGGTGAGCCAAGTGGGATTGGTGCACTGATCATTACCTGCCAGTATTATCAAGATTGGGTGAAAAAATGTTTGCTGAGATTTCAGGAAACTCGTAGTTTTTTGGAAGCTTGGCAACCCCTTTCAATGAAAGTGATTCTCGTCAGTCTCTGCTTGGGGCTACTTCAATAGGACACAAACCATAGTGGATAGATCCTGGAAGTACATTATTGTGCCAAGTTTCAAAGAGCTAGCACAAAACCGTGTTTGATTTAGAGTTCCAACTACATGTATCCATATAGGAGAAAACAGAGTGAAACCTAAACCTGAAAACGGTTACTGCAAATGAACGTTTTAACCTAGAAGAAAGAAATTTGGTGAGCCAAGTGGGACTGGTGTACTGATCATTACCTGCCAGTATTATCAAGATTGGGTGAAAAAATGTTTGCTGAGATTTCAGGAAACTCGTAGTTTTTGGAAGCTTGGCAACCCCTTTCAATGAAAGTGATTCTCGTCACTCTCTGCTTGGGGCTACTTCAATAGGACACAAACCATAGCGATAGAACTTGGAACTACATTATTGTGCCAAGTTTCAAAGAGCTAGCACAAACCGTGTTTGATTTAGAGTTCCAACTACATGTATCCATATAGGAGAAAACAGAGTGAAACCTAAACATGAAAACGGTTACTGCAAAGGAACGGTTTAACCTAGAAGAAAGAAATTTGGTGAGCCAAGTGGGACTAGTGTCCGGATCATTACCTGCCAGTATCATCAAGATTGGGTGAAAAAATGTTTGCTGAGATTTCAGGAAACTCGTAGTTTTTTGGAAGTTTGGCAACCCCATTCAATGAAAGTGATTCTCGTCAGTCTCTGCTTGGGGCTAATTCAGTAGGACACAAACCATAGCGATAGAACCTGGAACTACATTATTGTGCCATGTTTCAAAGAGCTAGCACAAACCGTGTTTGATTTAGAGTTCCAACTACATGTATCCATATAGAAGAAAACAGAGTGAAACCTAGAAATGAAAACGGTTACTGCAAAGGAACGGTTTAACCTAGAAGAACGAAATTTGGTGAGGCAAGTGGGATTGGTGTACTGATCATTACCTGCAAGTATCATCAAGATTGGGTGAAAAAATGTTTGCTGAGATTTCAGGAAATTCGTAGTTTTTTGGAAGCTTGGCAACCCCTTTCAATGAAAGTGATTCTCGTCAGTCTCTGCTTGGAGCTACTTCAATAGGACACAAACCATAGCGATAGAACTTGGAACTACATTATTGTGCCAAGTTCAAAGAGCTAGCACAAACCGTGTTTGATTTAGAGTTCCAACTACATGTATCCATATAGGAGAAAACAGAGTGAAACCTAAACATGAAAACGGTTACTGCAAAGGAACGGTTTAACCTAGAAGAAAGAAATTTGGTGAGCCAAGTGGGACTGGTGTCCGGATCATTACCTGCAAGTATCATCAAGATTGGGTGAAAAAATGTTTGCTGAGATTTCAGGAAACTCGTAGTTTTTTGGAAGCTTGGCAACCCCTTTCAATGAAAGTGATTCTCGGCAGTCTCTGCTTGGGGCTACTTCAATAGGACACAAACCATAGCGATAGAACTTGGAACTACATTCTTGTGCCAAGTTTCAAAGAGCTAGCACAAACCGTGTTTGATTTAGAGTTCGAACTACATGTATCCATATAGGAGAAAACAGAGTGAAACCTAAACATGAAAACGGTTACTGCAAAGGAACGGTTTAACCTAGAAGAACGAAATTTGGTGAGGCAAGTGGGATTGGTGTACTGATCATTACCTGCCAGTATCATCAAGATTGGGTGAAAAAATGTTTGCTGAAATTTCAGGAAACTCGTAGTTTTTTGGAAGTTTGGCAACCCCATTCAATGAAAGTGATTCTCGTCAGTCTCTGCTTGGGGTTAATTCAGTAGGACACAAACCATAGCGATAGAACCTGGAACTACATTATTGTGCCAAGTTTCAAAGAGCTAGCACAAACCGTGTTTGATTTAGAGTTCCAACTACATGTATCCATATAGAAGAAAACAGAGTGAAACCTAAAAATGAAAACGGTTACTGCAAAGGAACGGTTTAACCTAGAAGAACGAAATTTGGTGAGGCAAGTGGGATTGGTGTACTGATCATTACCTGCAAGTATCATCAAGATTGGGTGAAAAAATGTTTGCTGAGATTTCAGGAAATTCGTAGTTTTTTGGAAGCTTGGCAACCCCTTTCAATGAAAGTGATTCTCGTCAGTCTCTGCTTGGGGCTACTTCAATAGGACACAAACCATAGCGATAGAACTTGGAACTACATTCTTGTGCCAAGTTTCAAAGAGCTAGCACAAACCGTGTTTGATTTAGAGTTCCAACTACATGTATCCATATAGGAGAAAACAGAGTGAAACCTAAACATGAAAACGGTTACTGCAAATGAACGGTTTAACCTAGAAGAAAGAAATTTGGTGAGCCAAGTGGGACTGGTGTCCGGATCATTACCTGCCAGTATCATCAAGATTGGGTGAAAAAATGTTTGCTGAGATTTCAGGAAACTCGTAGTTTTTTGGAAGCTTGGCAACCACTTTCAATGAAAGTGATTCTCGTCAGTCTCTCGTGGGGCTACTTCAATAGGACATAAACGATAGTGATAGAACTTGGAACTACATTATTGTGCCAGGTTTGAAAGTGGTAGCACAAACCGTGTTTGATTTAGAGTTCCAACTACATGTATCCATATAGGAGAAAACAGAGTGAAACCTGAAAATGAAAACGGTTACTACAAAGGAACGGTTTAACCAAGATGAACGACATTTGGTGAGCCAAGTGGGATTGGTGCACTGATCATTACCTGCCAGTATTATCAAGATTGGGTGAAAAAATGTTTGCTGAGATTTCAGGAAACTCGTAGTTTTTTGGAAGCTTGGCAACCCCTTTCAATGAAAGTGATTCTCGTCAGTCTCTGCTTGGGGCTACTTCAATAGGACACAAACCATAGCGATAGAACTTGGAACTACATTCTTGTGCCAAGTTTCAAAGAGCTAGCACAAACCGTGTTTGATTTAGAGTTCCAACTACATGTATCCATATAGGAGAAAACAGAGTGAAACCTAAACATGAAAACGGTTACTGCAAAGGAACGGTTTAACCTAGAAGAAAGAAATTTGGTGAGCCAAGTGGGACTGGTGTCCGGATCATTACCTGCCAGTATCATCAAAATTGGGTGAAAAAATGTTTGCTGAGATTTCAGGAAACTCGTAGTTTTTTGGAAGCTTGGCAACCCCTTTCAATGAAAGTGATTCTCGTCAGTCTCTGCTTGGGGCTACTTCAATAGGACACAAACCATAGCGATAGAACTTGGAACTACATTCTTGTGCCAAGTTTCAAAGAGCTAGCACAAACCGTGTTTGATTTAGAGTTCCAACTACATGTATCCATATAGGAGAAAACAGAGTGAAACCTAAACATGAAAACGGTTACTGCAAATGAACGGTTTAACCTAGAAGAAAGAAATTTGGTGAGCCAAGTGGGACTGGTGTCCGGATCATTACCTGCAAGTATCATCAAGATTGGGTGAAAAAATGTTTGCTGAGATTTCAGGAAACTCGTAGTTTTTTGGAAGCTTGGCAACCCCTTTCAATGAAAGTGATTCTCGGCAGTCTCTGCTTGGGGCTACTTCAATAGGACACAAACCATAGCGATAGAACTTGGAACTACATTCTTGTGCCAAGTTTCAAAGAGCTAGCACAAACCGTGTTGGATTTAGAGTTCCAACTACATGTATCCATATAGGAGAAAACAGAGTGAAACCTAAACATGAAAACTGTTACTGCAAAGGAACGGTTTAACCTAGAAGAACGAAATTTGGTGAGCCAAGTGGGATTGGTGTACTGATCATTACCTGCCAGTATCATCAAGATTGGGTGAAAAAATGTTGCTGAGATTTCAGGAAACTCGTAGTTTTTTGGAAGCTTGGCAACCCCATTCAATGAAAGTGATTCTCGTCAGTCTCTGCTTGGGGCTACTTCAGTAGCACACAAACCATAGCGATAGAACCTGGAACTACATTATTGTGCCAAGTTTCAAAGAGCTAGCACAAACCGTGTTTGATTTAGAGTTCCAACTACATGTATCCATATAGGAGAAAACAGAGTGAAACCTAAACATGAAAACGGTTTCTGCAAAGGAACGGTTTAACCTAGAAGAACGACATTTGGTGAGCCAAGTGGGATTGGTGTACTGATAATTACCTGCCAGTATCATCAAGATTGGGTGAAAAAATGTTTCCTGAGATTTCAGGAAACTCGTAGTTTTTGGAAGCTTGGCAACCCCATTCAATGAAAGTGATTCTCGTCAGTCTCTGCTTGGGGCTACTTCAGTAGCACACAAATCATAGCGATAGAACCTGGAACTACATTATTGTGCCAAGTTTCAAAGAGCTAGCACAAACCGTGTTTGATTTAGAGTTCCAACTACATGTATCCATATAGGAGAAAACAGAGTGAAACCTAAACATGAAAACGGTTACTGCAAATGAACGGTTTAACCTAGAAGAAAGAAATTTGGTGAGCCAAGTGGGACTGGTGTACGGATCATTACCTGCAAGTATTATCAAGATTGGGTGAAAAAATGTTTGCTGAGATTTCAGGAAACTCGTAGGTTTTTGGAAGCTTGGCAACCCCTTTCAATGAAAGTGATTCTCGTCAGTCTCTGCTTGGGGCTACTTCAATAGGACACAAACCATAGCGATAGAACTTGGAACTACATTATTGTGCCAAGTTTCAAAGAGCTAGCACAAACCGTGTTTGATTTAGAGTTCCAACTACATGTATCCATATAGGAGAAAACAGAGTGAAACCTAAAAATGAAAACGGTTGCTGCAAAGGAACGGTTTAACCTAGAAGAACGAAATTTGGTGAGCCAAGTGGGATTGGTATACTGATCATTACCTGCCAGTATCATCAAGATTGGGTGAAAAAATGTTTGCTGAGATTTCAGAAAACTCGTAGTTTTTTGGAAGCTTGGCAACCCCATTCAATGAAAGTGATTCTCGTCAGTCTCTGCTTGGGGCTACTTCAGTAGGACACAAACCATAGCGATAGAACCTGGAACTACATTATTGTGCCAAGTTTAAAAGAGCTAGCACAAACCGTGTTTGATTTAGTGTTCCAACTACATGTATCCATATAGGAGAAAACAGAGTGAAACCTAAACCTGAAAACGGTTACTGCAAATGAACGTTTTAACCTAGAAGAAAGAAATTTGGTGAGCCCAAGTGGGACTGGTGTACGGATCATTACCTGCAAGTATCATCAAGATTGGGTGAAAAAATGTTTGCTGAGATTTCAGGAAACTCGTAGTTTTTTGGAAGCTTGGCAACCCCTTTCAATGAAAGTGATTCTCGTCAGTCTCTGCGTGGGGCTACTTCAATAGGACATAAACGATAGCGATAGAACTTGGAACTACATTATTGCGCCAGGTTTGAAAGAGGTAGCACAAACCGTGTTTGATTTAGAGTTCCAACTACATGTATCCATATAGGAGAAAACAGAGTGAAACCTGAAAATGAAAACGGTTACTACAAAGGAACGGTTTAACCAAGATGAACGACATTTGGTGAGCCAAGTGGGATTGGTGCACTGATCATTACCTGCCAGTATTATCAAGATTGGGTGAAAAAATGTTTGCTGAGATTTCAGGAAACTCGTAGTTTTTTGGAAGCTTGGCAACCCCTTTCAATGAAAGTGATTCTCGTCAGTCTCTGCTTGGGGCTACTTCAATAGGACACAAACCATAGCGATAGAACTTGGAACTACATTCTTGTGCCAAGTTTCAAAGAGCTAGCACAAACCGTGTTTGATTTAGAGTTCCAACTACATGTATCCATATAGGAGAAAACAGAGTGAAACCTAAACATGAAAACGGTTACTGCAAAGGAACGGTTTAACCTAGAAGAAAGAAATTTGGTGAGCCAAGTGGGACTGGTGTCCGGATCATTACCTGCCAGTATCATCAAAATTGGGTGAAAAAATGTTTGCTGAGATTTCAGGAAACTCGTAGTTTTTTGGAAGCTTGGCAACCCCTTTCAATGAAAGTGATTCTTCGTCAGTCTCTGCTTGGGGCTACTTCAATAGGACACAAACCATAGCGATAGAACTTGGAACTACATTCTTGTGCCAAGTTTCAAAGAGCTAGCACAAACCGTGTTTGATTTAGAGTTCCAACTACATGTATCCATATAGGAGAAAACAGAGTGAAACCTAAACATGAAAACGGTTACTGCAAATGAACGGTTTAACCTAGAAGAAAGAAATTTGGTGAGCCAAGTGGGACTGGTGTCCGGATCATTACCTGCAAGTATCATCAAGATTGGGTGAAAAAATGTTTGCTGAGATTTCAGGAAACTCGTAGTTTTTTGGAAGCTTGGCAACCCCTTTCAATGAAAGTGATTCTCGGCAGTCTCTGCTTGGGGCTACTTCAATAGGACACAAACCATAGCGATAGAACTTGGAACTACATTCTTGTGCCAAGTTTCAAAGAGCTAGCACAAACCGTGTTGGATTTAGAGTTCCAACTACATGTATCCATATAGGAGAAAACAGAGTGAAACCTAAACATGAAAACTGTTACTGCAAAGGAACGGTTTAACCTAGAAGAACGAAATTTGGTGAGCCAAGTGGGATTGGTGTACTGATCATTACCTGCCAGTATCATCAAGATTGGGTGAAAAAATGTTTGCTGAGATTTCAGGAAACTCGTAGTTTTTTGGAAGCTTGGCAACCCCATTCAATGAAAGTGATTCTCGTCAGTCTCTGCTTGGGGCTACTTCAGTAGCACACAAACCATAGCGATAGAACCTGGAACTACATTATTGTGCCAAGTTTCAAAGAGCTAGCACAAACCGTGTTTGATTTAGAGTTCCAACTACATGTATCCATATAGGAGAAAACAGAGTGAAACCTAAACATGAAAACGGTTTCTGCAAAGGAACGGTTTAACCTAGAAGAACGACATTTGGTGAGCCAAGTGGGATTGGTGTACTGATAATTACCTGCCAGTATCATCAAGATTGGGTGAAAAAATGTTTCCTGAGATTTCAGGAAACTCGTAGTTTTTGGAAGCTTGGCAACCCCATTCAATGAAAGTGATTCTCGTCAGTCTCTGCTTGGGGCTACTTCAGTAGCACACAAATCATAGCGATAGAACCTGGAACTACATTATTGTGCCAAGTTTCAAAGAGCTAGCACAAACCGTGTTTGATTTAGAGTTCCAACTACATGTATCCATATAGGAGAAAACAGAGTGAAACCTAAACATGAAAACGGTTACTGCAAATGAACGGTTTAACCTAGAAGAAAGAAATTTTGGTGAGCCAAGTGGGACTGGTGTACGGATCATTACCTGCAAGTATTATCAAGATTGGGTGAAAAAATGTTTGCTGAGATTTCAGGAAACTCGTAGGTTTTTGGAAGCTTGGCAACCCCTTTCAATGAAAGTGATTCTCGTCAGTCTCTGCTTGGGGCTACTTCAATAGGACACAAACCATAGCGATAGAACTTGGAACTACATTATTGTGCCAAGTTTCAAAGAGCTAGCACAAACCGTGTTTGATTTAGAGTTCCAACTACATGTATCCATATAGGAGAAAACAGAGTGAAACCTAAAAATGAAAACGGTTGCTGCAAAGGAACGGTTTAACCTAGAAGAACGAAATTTGGTGAGCCAAGTGGGATTGGTATACTGATCATTACCTGCCAGTATCATCAAGATTGGGTGAAAAAATGTTTGCTGAGATTTCAGAAAACTCGTAGTTTTTTGGAAGCTTGGCAACCCCATTCAATGAAAGTGATTCTCGTCAGTCTCTGCTTGGGGCTACTTCAGTAGGACACAAACCATAGCGATAGAACCTGGAACTACATTATTGTGCCAAGTTTAAAAGAGCTAGCACAAACCGTGTTTGATTTAGTGTTCCAACTACATGTATCCATATAGGAGAAAACAGAGTGAAACCTAAACCTGAAAACGGTTACTGCAAATGAACGTTTTAACCTAGAAGAAAGAAATTTGGTGAGCCAAGTGGGACTGGTGTACGGATCATTACCTGCAAGTATCATCAAGATTGGGTGAAAAAATGTTTGCTGAGATTTCAGGAAACTCGTAGTTTTTTGGAAGCTTGGCAACCCCTTTCAATGAAAGTGATTCTCGTCAGTCTCTGCGTGGGGCTACTTCAATAGGACATAAACGATAGCGATAGAACTTGGAACTACATTATTGCGCCAGGTTTGAAAGAGGTAGCACAAACCGTGTTTGATTTAGAGTTCCAACTACATGTATCCATATAGGAGAAAACAGAGTGAAACCTAAAAATGAAAACGGTTACTACAAAGGAACGGTTTAACCAAGATGAACGAAATTTGGTGAGCCAAGTGGGATTGGTGCACTGATCATTACCTGCCAGTATTATCAAGATTGGGTGAAAAAATGTTTGCTGAGATTTCAGGAAACTCGTAGTTTTTTGGAAGCTTGGCAACCCCTTTCAATGAAAGTGATTCTCGTCAGTCTCTGCTTGGGGCTAGTTCAGTAGCACACAAACCATAGCGATAGAACCTGGAACTACATTATTGTGCCAAGTTTCAAAGAGCTAGCACAAACCGTGTTTGATTTAGAGTTCCAACTACATGTATCCATATAGGAGAAAACAGAGTGAAACCTAAAAATGAAAACGGTTACTGCAAATGAACGGTTTAACCTAGAAGAAAGAAATTTGGTGAGCCAAGTGGGACTGGTGTCCGAATCATTTCCTGCAAGTATCATCAAGATTGGGTGAAAAAATGTTTGCTGAGATTTCAGGAAACTCGTAGTTTTTTGGAAGCTTGGCAACCCCTTTCAATGAAAGTGATTCTCGGCAGTCTCTGCTTGGGGCTACTTCAATAGGACACAAACCAAAGCGATAGAACTTGGAACTACATTCTTGTGCCAAGTTTCAAAGAGCTAGCACAAAACGTGTTTGATTTAGAGATCCAACTACATGTATCCATATAGGAGAAAACAGAGTGAAACCTAAAAATGAAAACGGTTACTGCAAAGGAACGGTTTAACCTAGAATAACGAAATTTGGTGAGCCAAGTGGGATTGGTGTACTGATCATTACCTGCCAGTATCATCAAGATTGGGTGAAAAAATGTTTGCTGAGATTTCAGGAAACTCGTAGTTTTTTGGAAGCTTGGCAACCCCATTCAATGAAAGTGATTCTCGTCAGTCTCTGCTTGGGGCTACTTCAGTAGGACACAAACCATAGCGATAGAACTTGGAACTACATTATTGTGCCAAGTTTCAAAGAGCTAGCACAAACCGTGTTTGATTTAGAGTTCCAACTACATGTATCCATATAGGAGAAAACAGAGTGAAACCTAAACCTGAAAACGGTTACTGCAAATGAACGTTTTAACCTAGAAGAAAGAAATTTGGTGAGCCAAGTGGGACTGGTGTACTGATCATTACCTGCCAGTATCATCAAGATTGGGTGAAAAAATGTTTGCTGAGATTTCAGGAAACTCGTAGTTTTTTGGAAGCTTGGCAACCCCTTTCAATGAAAGTGATTCTCGTCAGTCTCTGCTTGGGGCTACTTCAATAGGACACAAACCATAGCGATAGAACTTGGAACTACATTATTGTGCGAAGTTTCAAAGAGGTAGCACAAACCGTGTTTGATTTAGAGTTCCAACTACATGTATCCATATAGGAGAAAACAGAGTGAAACCTAAACCTGAAAACGGTTACTGCAAATGAACGTTTTAACCTAGAAGATAGAAATTTGGTGAGCCAAGTGGGACTGGTGTACGGATCATTACCTGCAAGTATCATCAAGATTGGGTGAAAAAATGTTTGCTGAGATTTCAGGAAACTCGTAGTTTTTTGGAAGCTTGGCAACCCCTTTCAATGAAAGTGATTCTCGGCAGTCTCTGCTTGGGGCTACTTCAATAGGACACAAACCATAGCGATAGAACTTGGAACTACATTCTTGTGCCAAGTTTCAAAGAGCTAGCACAAACCGTGTTTGATTTAGAGTTCCAACTACATGTATCCATATAGGAGAAAACAGAGTGAAACCTAAACATGAAAACGGTTACTGCAAAGGAACGGTTTAACCTAGAAGAACGACATTTGGTGAGCCAAGTGGGATTGGTGTACTGATCATTACCTGCCAGTATCATCAAGATTGGGTGAAAAAATGTTTCCTGAGATTTCAGGAAACTCGTAGTTTTTTGGAAGCTTGGCAACCCATTCAATGAAAGTGATTCTCGTCAGTCTCTGCTTGGGGCTACTTCAGTAGCACACAAATCATAAGCGATAGAACCTGGAACTACATTATTGTGCCAAGTTTCAAAGAGCTAGCACAAACCGTGTTTGATTTAGAGTTCCAACTACATGTATCCATATAGGAGAAAACAGAGTGAAACCTAAACATGAAAACGGTTACTGCAAATGAACGGTTTAACCTAGAAGAAAGAAATTTGGTGAGCCAAGTGGGACTGGTGTACGGATCATTACCTGCAAGTATCATCAAGATTGGGTGAAAAAATGTTTGCTGAGATTTCAGGAAACTCGTAGGTTTTTGGAAGCTTGGCAACCCCTTTCAATGAAAGTGATTCTCGTCAGTCTCTGCTTGGGGCTACTTCAATAGGACACAAACCATAGCGATAGAACTTGGAACTACATTATTGTGCCATGTTTCAAAGAGCTAGCACAAACCGTGTTTGATTTAGAGTTCCAACTACATGTATCCATATAGGAGAAAACAGAGTGAAACCTAAAAATGAAAACGGTTGCTGCAAAGGAACGGTTTAAACCTAGAAGAACGAAATTTGGTGAGCCAAGTGGGATTGGTATACTGATCATTACCTGCCAGTATCATCAAGATTGGGTGAAAAAATGTTTGCTGAGATTTCAGGAAACTCGTAGTTTTTTGGAAGCTTGGCAACCCCATTCAATGAAAGTGATTCTCGTCAGTCTCTGCTTGGGGCTACTTCAGTAGGACACAAACCATAGCGATAGAACCTGGAACTACATTATTGTGCCAAGTTTAAAAGAGCTAGCACAAACCGTGTTTCATTTAGTGTTCCAACTACATGTATCCATATAGGAGAAAACAGAGTGAAACCTAAACCTGAAAACGGTTACTGCAAATGAACGTTTTAACCTAGAAGAAAGAAAATTTGTTGAGCCAAGTGGGACTGGTGTACGGATCATTAACTGCAAGTATCATCAAGATTGGGAGAAAAAATGTTTGCTGAGATTTCAGGAAACTCGTAGTTTTTGGAAGCTTGGCAACCCCTTTCAATGAAAGTGATTCTCGTCAGTCTCTGCGTGGGGCTACTTCAATAGGACATAAACGATAGCGATAGAACTTGGAACTACATTATTGCGCCAGGTTTGAAAGAGGTAGCACAAACCGTGTTTGATTTAGAGTTCCAACTACATGTATCCATATAGGAGAAAACAGAGTGAAACCTAAAAATGAAAACGGTTACTACAAAGGAACGGTTTAACCAAGATGAACGAAATTTGGTGAGCCAAGTGGGATTGGTGCACTGATCATTACCTGCCAGTATTATCAAGATTGGGTGAAAAAATGTTTGCTGAGATTTCAGGAAACTCGTAGTTTTTTGGAAGCTTGGCAACCCCTTTCAATGAAAGTGATTCTCGTCAGTCTCTGCTTGGGGCTAGTTCAGTAGCACACAAACCATAGCGATAGAACCTGGAACTACATTATTGTGCCAAGTTTCAAAGAGCTAGCACAAACCGTGTTTGATTTAGAGTTCCAACTACATGTATCCATATAGGAGAAAACAGAGTGAAACCTAAAAATGAAAACGGTTACTGCAAATGAACGGTTTAACCTAGAAGAAAGAAATTTGGTGAGCCAAGTGGGACTGGTGTCCGAATCATTTCCTGCAAGTATCATCAAGATTGGGTGAAAAAATGTTTGCTGAGATTTCAGGAAACTCGTAGTTTTTTGGAAGCTTGGCAACCCCTTTCAATGAAAGTGATTCTCGGCAGTCTCTGCTTGGGGCTACTTCAATAGGACACAAACCAAAGCGATAGAACTTGGAACTACATTCTTGTGCCAAGTTTCAAAGAGCTAGCACAAACCGTGTTTGATTTAGAGTTCCAACTACATGTATCCATATAGGAGAAAACAGAGTGAAACCTAAACCTGAAAACGGTTACTGCAAATGAACGTTTTAAACCTAGAAGATAGAAATTTGGTGAGCCAAGTGGGACTGGTGTACGGATCATTACCTGCAAGTATCATCAAGATTGGGTGAAAAAATGTTTGCTGAGATTTCAGGAAACTCGTAGTTTTTTGGAAGCTTGGCACCCCTTTCAATGAAAGTGATTCTCGTCAGTCTCTTCGTGGTGCTACTTCAATAGGACATAAACGATAGTGATAGAACTTGGAACTACATTATTGTGCCAGGTTTGAAAGAGGTAGCACAAACCGTGTTTGATTTAGAGTTCCAACTACATGTATCCATATAGGAGAAAACAGAGTGAAACCTGAAAATGAAAACGGTTACTACAAAGGAACGGTTTAACCAAGATAAACGAAATTTGGTGAGCCAAGTGGGATTGGTGCACTGATCATTACCTGCCAGTATTATCAAGATTGGGTGAAAAAATGTTTGCTGAGATTTCAGGAAACTCGTAGTTTTTTGGAAGCTTGGCAACCCCTTTCAATGAAAGTGATTCTCGTCAGTCTCTGCTTGGGGCTACTTCAATAGGACACAAACCATAGTGATAGATCCTGGAAGTACATTATTGTGCCAAGTTTCAAAGAGCTAGCACAAACCGTGTTTGATTTAGAGTTCCAACTACATGTATCCATATAGGAGAAAACAGAGTGAAACCTAAACCTGAAAACGGTTACTGCAAATGAACTTTTTAACCTAGAAGAAAGAAATTTGGTGAGCCAAGTGGGACTGGTGTCCGGATCATTACCTGCAAGTATCATCAAGATTGGGTGAAAAAATGTTTGCTGAGATTTCAGGAAACTCGTAGTTTTTTGGAAGCTTGGCAACCACTTTCAATGAAAGTGATTCTCGGCAGTCTCTGCTTGGGGCTACTTCAATAGGACACAAACCATAGCGATAGAACTTGGAACTACATTCTTGTGCCATGTTTCAAAGAGCTAGCACAAACCGTGTTTGATTTAGAGTTCCAACTACATGTATCCATATAGGAGAAAACAGAGTGAAACCTAAAAATGAAAACGGTTACTGCAAAGGAACGGTTTAACCTAGAAGAACGAAATTTGGTGAGCCAAGTGGGATTGGTGTACTGATCATTACCTGCCAGTATCATCAAGATTGGGTGAAAAAATGTTTGCTGAGATTTCAGGAAACTCGTAGTTTTTTGGAAGCTTGGCAACCCCATTCAATGAAAGTGATTCTCGTCAGTCTCTGCTTGGGGCTACTTCAGTAGGACACAAACCATAGCGATAGAACCTGGAACTACATTATTGTGCCAAGGTTCAAAGAGCTAGCACAAACCGTGTTTGATTTAGAGTTCCAACTACATGTATCCATATAGGAGAAAACAGAGTGAAACCTAAACCTGAAAACGGTTACTGCAAATGAACGTTTTAACCTAGAAGAAAGAAATTTGGTGAGCCAAGTGGGACTGGTGTACTGATCATTACCTGCCAGTATCATCAAGATTGGGTGAAAAAATGTTTGCTGAGATTTCAGGAAACTCGTTGTTTTTTGGAAGCTTGGCAACCCCTTTCAATGAAAGTGATTCTCGTCAGTCTCTGCTTGGGGTACTTCAATAGGACACAAACCATAGTGATAGATCCTGGAAGTACATTATTGTGCCAAGTTTCAAAGAGCTAGCACAAACCGTGTTTGATTTAGAGTTCCAACTACATGTATCCATATAGGAGAAAACAGAGTGAAACCTAAACCTGAAAACGGTTACTGCAAATGAACGGTTTAACCTAGAAGAAAGAAATTTGGTGAGCCAAGTGGGACTGGTGTACGGATCATTACCTGCAAGTATCATCAAGATTGGGTGAAAAAATGTTTGCTGAGATTTCAGGAAACTCGTAGTTTTTTGGAAGCTTGGCAACCCCTTTCAATGAAAGTCATTCTCGGCAGTCTCTGCTTGGGGCTACTTCAATAGGACACAAACCATAGCGATAGAACTTGGAACTACATTCTTGTGCCAAGTTTCAAAGAGCTAGCACAAACCGTGTTTGATTTAGAGTTCCAACTACATGTATCCATATAGGAGAAAACAGAGTGAAACCTAAACATGAAAACGGTTGCTGCAATTGAACGGTTTAACCTAGTAGAACGAAATTTGGTGATCCAAGTGGGATTGGTGTACTGATCATTACCTGCCAGTATCATCAAGATTGGGTGAAAAAATGTTTGCTGAGATTTCAGGAAACTCGTAGTTTTTTGGAAGCTTGGCAACCCCATTCAATGAAAGTGATTCTCGTCAGTCTCTGCTTGGGGCTACTTCAATAGGACACAAACCATAGCGGTAGAACCTGGAACTACATTATTGTGCCAAGTTTCAAAGAGCTAGCACAAACCGTGTTTGATTTAGTGTTCCAACTACATGTATCCATATAGGAGAAAACAGAGTGAAACCTAAACCTGAAAACGGTTACTGCAAATGAACGTTTTAACCTAGAAGAAAGAAATTTGGTGAGCCAAGTGGGACTGGTGTCCGGATCATTACCTGCAAGTATCATCAAGATTGGGTGAAAAAATGTTTGCTGAGATTTCAGGAAACTCGTAGTTTTTTGGAAGCTTGGCAACCCCTTTCAATGAAAGTGATTCTCGTCAGTCTCTGCGTGGGGCTACTTCAATAGGACACAAACCAAAGCGTTAGAACTTGGAACTACATTCTTGTGCCAAGTTTCAAAGAGCTAGCACAAACCGTGTTTGATTTAGAGATCCAACTACATGTATCCATATAGGAGAAAACAGAGTGAAACCTAAAAATGAAAACGGTTACTGCAAAGGAACGGTTTAACCTAGAAGAACGAAATTTGGTGAGCCAAGTGGGATTGGTGTACTGATCATTACCTGCCAGTATCATCAAGATTGGGTGAAAAAATGTTTGCTGAGATTTCAGGAAACTCGTAGTTTTTTGGAAGCTTGGCAACCCCATTCAATGAAAGTGATTCTCGTCAGTCTCTGCTTGGGGCTACTTCAGTAGGACACAAACCATAGCGATAGAACTTGGAACTACATTATTGTGCCAAGTTTCAAAGAGCTAGCACAAACCGTGTTTGATTTAGAGTTCCAACTACATGTATCCATATAGGAGAAAACAGAGTGAAACCTAAACCTGAAAACGGTTACTGCAAATGAACGTTTTAACCTAGAAGAAAGAATTTGGTGAGCCAAGTGGGACTGGTGTACTGATCATTACCTGCCAGTATCATCAAGATTGGGTGAAAAAATGTTTGCTGAGATTTCTGGAAACTCGTAGTTTTTTGGAAGCTTGGCAACCCCTTTCAATGAAAGTGATTCTCGTCAGTCTCTGCTTGGGGCTACTTCAATAGGACACAAACCATAGCGATAGAACTTGGAACTACATTATTGTGCGAAGTTTCAAAGAGCTAGCACAAACCGTGTTTGATTTAGAGTTCCAACTACATGTATCCATATAGGAGAAAACAGAGTGAAACCTAAACCTGAAAACGGTTACTGCAAATGAACGTTTTAACCTAGAAGATAGAAATTTGGTGAGCCAAGTGGGACTGGTGTACGGATCATTACCTGCAAGTATCATCAAGATTGGGTGAAAAAATGTTTGCTGAGATTTCAGGAAACTCGTAGTTTTTTGGAAGCTTGGCACCCCTTTCAATGAAAGTGATTCTCGTCAGTCTCTTCGTGGGGCTACTTCAATAGGACATAAACGATAGTGATAGAACTTGGAACTACATTATTGTGCCAGGTTTGAAAGAGGTAGCACAAACCATGTTTGATTTAGAGTTCCAACTACATGTATCCATATAGGAGAAAACAGAGTGAAACCTGAAAATGAAAACGGTTACTACAAAGGAACGGTTTAACCAAGATAAACGAAATTTGGTGAGCCAAGTGGGATTGGTGCACTGATCATTACCTGCCAGTATTATCAAGATTGGGTGAAAAAATGTTTGCTGAGATTTCAGGAAACTCGTAGTTTTTTGGAAGCTTGCAACCCCTTTCAATGAAAGTGATTCTCGTCAGTCTCTGCTTGGGGCTACTTCAATAGGACACAAACCATAGTGATAGATCCTGGAAGTACATTATTGTGCCAAGTTTCAAAGAGCTAGCACAAACCGTGTTTGATTTAGAGTTCCAACTACATGTATCCATATAGGAAAAACAGAGTGAAACCTAAACCTGAAATCGGTTACTGCAAATGAACTTTTTAACCTAGAAGAAAGAAATTTGGTGAGCCAAGTGGGACTGGTGTCCGGATCATTACCTGCAAGTATCATCAAGATTGGGTGAAAAAATGTTTGCTGAGATTTCAGGAAACTCGTAGTTTTTTGGAAGCTTGGCAACCCCTTTCAATGAAAGTGATTCTCGTCAGTCTCTGCTTGGGGCTACTTCAATAGGACACAAACCATAGCGATAGAACTTGGAACTACATTCTTGTGCCATGTTTCAAAGAGCTAGCACAAACCGTGTTTGATTTAGAGTTCCAACTACATGTATCCATATAGGAGAAAACAGAGTGAAACCTAAAAATGAAAACGGTTACTGCAAAGGAACGGTTTAACCTAGAAGAACGAAATTTGGTGAGCCAAGTGGGATTGGTGTACTGATCATTACCTGCCAGTATCATCAAGATTGGGTGAAAAAATGTTTGCTGAGATTTCAGGAAACTCGTAGTTTTTTGGAAGCTTGGCAACCCCTTTCAATGAAAGTGATTCTCGTCAGTCTCTGCTTGGGGCTACTTCAATAGGACACAAACCATAGCGATAGAACTTGGAAATACATTCTTGTGCGACGTTTCAAAGAGCTAGCACAAACCGTGTTTGATTTAGAGTTCCAACTACATGTATCCATATAGGAGAAAACAGAGTGAAACCTAAACCTGAAAACGGTTACTGCAAATGAACGGTTTAACCTAGAAGAAAGAAATTTGGTGAGCCAAGTGGGACTGGTGTACGGATCATTACCTGCAAATATCATCAAGATTGGGTGAAAAAATGTTTGCTGAGATTTCAGGAAACTCGTAGTTTTTTGGAAGCTTGGCAACCCCTTTCAATGAAAGTGATTCTCGTCATTCTCTTCGTGGGGCTACTTCAATAGGACATAAACGATAGTGATAGAACTTGGAACTACATTATTGTGCCAGGTTTGAAAGAGGTAGCACAAACCGTGTTTGATTTAGAGTTCCAACTACATGTATCCATATAGGAGAAAACAGAGTGAAACCTGAAAATGAAAACGGTTACTACAAAGGAACGGTTTAACCAAGATGAACGAAATTTGGTGAGCCAAGTGGGATTGGTGCACTGATCATTATCTGCCAGTATTATCAAGATTGGGTGAAAAAATGTTTGCTGAGATTTCAGGAAACTCGTAGTTTTTTGGAAGCTTGGCAACCCCTTTCAATGAAAGTGATTCTCGTCAGTCTCTGCTTGGGGCTACTTCAATAGGACACAAACCATAGTGATAGATCCTGGAAGTACATTATTGTGCCAAGTTTCAAAGAGCTAGCACAAACCGTGTTTGATTTAGAGTTCCAACTACATGTATCCATATAGGAGAAAACAGAGTGAAACCTAAACTTGAAAACGGTTACTGCAAATGAACTTTTTAACCTAGAAGAAAGAAATTTGGTGAGCCAAGTGGGACTGGTGTCCGGATCATTACCTGCAAGTATCATCAAGATTGGGTGAAAAAATGTTTGCTGAGATTTCAGGAAACTCGTAGTTTTTTGGAAGCTTGGCAACCACTTTCAATGAAAGTGATTCTCGCAGTCTCTGCTTGGGGCTACTTCAATAGGACACAAACCATAGCGATAGAACTTGGAACTACATTCTTGTGCCATGTTTCAAAGAGCTAGCACAAACCGTGTTTGATTAGAGTTCCAACTACATGTATCCATATAGGAGAAAACAGAGTGAAACCTAAAAATGAAAACGGTTACTGCAAAGGAACGGTTTAACCTAGAAGAACGAAATTTGGTGAGCCAAGTGGGATTGGTGTACTGATCATTACCTGCCAGTATCATCAAGATTGGGTGAAAAAATGTTTGCTGAGATTTCAGGAAACTCGTAGTTTTTTGGAAGCTTGGCAACCCCATTCAATGAAAGTGATTCTCGTCAGTCTCTGCTTGGGGCTACTTCAGTAGGACACAAACCATAGCGATAGAACCTGGAACTACATTATTGTGCCAAGGTTCAAAGAGCTAGCACAAACCGTGTTTGATTTAGAGTTCCAACTACATGTATCCATATAGGAGAAAACAGAGTGAAACCTAAACCTGAAAACGGTTACTGCAAATGAACGTTTTAACCTAGAAGAAAGAAAATTTGGTGAGCCAAGTGGGACTGGTGTACTGATCATTACCTGCCAGTATCATCAAGATTGGGTGAAAAAATGTTTGCTGAGATTTCAGGGAAACTCGTTGTTTTTTGGAAGCTTGGCAACCCCTTTCAATGAAAGTGATTCTCGTCAGTCTCTGCTTGGGGCTACTTCAATAGGACACAAACCATAGCGATAGAACTTGGAACTACATTATTGTGCGAAGTTTCAAAGAGCTAGCACAAACTGTGTTTGATTTAGAGTTCCAACTACATGTATCCATATAGGAGAAAACAGAGTGAAACCTAAACCTGAAAACGGTTACTGCAAATGAACGGTTTAACCTAGAAGAAAGAAATTTGGTGAGCCAAGTGGGACTGGTGTACGGATCATTACCTGCAAGTATCATCAAGATTGGGTGAAAAAATGTTTGCTGAGATTTCAGGAAACTCGTAGTTTTTTGGAAGCTTGGCAACCCCTTTCAATGAAAGTGATTCTCGGCAGTCTCTGCTTGGGGCTACTTCAATAGGACACAAACCATAGCGATAGAACTTGGAACTACATTCTTGTGCCAAGTTTCAAAGAGCTAGCACAAACCGTGTTTGATTTAGAGTTCCAACTACATGTATCCATATAGCAGAAAACAGAGTGAAACCTAAACATGTAAACGGTTACTGCAAATGAACGGTTTAACCTAGAAGAAAGAAATTTGGTGAGCCAAGTGGGACTGGTGTACGGATCATTACCTGCAAATATCATCAAGATTGGGTGAAAAAATGTTTGCTGAGATTTCAGGAAACTCGTAGTTTTTTGGAAGCTTGGCAACCCCTTTCAATGAAAGTGATTCTCGTCATTCTCTTCGTGGGGCTACTTCAATAGGACATAAACGATAGTGATAGAACTTGGAACTACATTATTGTGCCAGGTTTGAAAGAGGTAGCACAAACCGTGTTTGATTTAGAGTTCCAACTACATGTATCCATATAGCAGAAAACAGAGTGAAACCTGAAAATGAAAACGGTTACTACAAAGGAACGGTTTAACCAAGATGAACGAAATTTGGTGAGCCAAGTGGGATTGGTGCACTGATCATTACCTGCCAGTATTATCAAGATTGGGTGAAACAATGTTTGCTGAGATTTCAGGAAACTCGTAGTTTTTTGGAAGCTTGGCAACCCCTTTCAATGAAAGTGATTCTCGTCAGTCTCTGCTTGGGGCTACTTCAATAGGACACAAACCATAGTGATAGATCCTGGAAGTACATTATTGTGCCAAGTTTCAAAGAGCTAGCACAAACCGTGTTTGATTTAGAGTTCCAACTACATGTATCCATATAGGAGAAAACAGAGTGAAACCTAAACCTGAAAACGGTTACTGCAAATGAACTTTTTAACCTAGAAGAAAGAAATTTGGTGAGCCAAGTGGGACTGGTGTCCGGATCATTACCTGCAAGTATCATCAAGATTGGGTGAAAAAATGTTTGCTGAGATTTCAGGAAACTCGTAGTTTTTTGGAAGCTTGGCAACCACTTTCAATGAAAGTGATTCTCGGCAGTCTCTGCTTGGGGCTACTTCAATAGGACACAAACCATAGCGATAGAACTTGGAACTACATTCTTGTGCCATGTTTCAAAGAGCTAGCACAAACCGTGTTTGATTTAGAGTTCCAACTACATGTATCCATATAGGAGAAAACAGAGTGAAACCTAAAAATGAAAACGGTTACTGCAAAGGAACGGTTTAACCTAGAAGAACGAAATTTGGTGAGCCAAGTGGGATTGGTGTACTGATCATTACCTGCCAGTATCATCAAGATTGGGTGAAAAAATGTTTGCTGAGATTTCAGGAAACTCGTAGTTTCTTGGAAGCTTGGCAACCCCATTCAATGAAAGTGATTCTCGTCAGTCTCTGCTTGGGGCTACTTTAGTAGGACACAAACCATAGCGATAGAACCTGGAACTACATTATTGTGCCAAGTTTCAAAGAGCTAGCACAAACCGTGTTTGATTTAGAGTTCCAACTACATGTATCCATATAGGAGAAAACAGAGTGAAACCTAAACCTGAAAACGGTTACTGCAAATGAACGTTTTAACCTAGAAGAAAGAAATTTGGTGAGCCAAGTGGGACTGGTGTACTGATCATTACCTGCCAGTATCATCAAGATTGGGTGAAAAAATGTTTGCTGAGATTTCAGGAAAACTCGTAGTTTTTTGGAAGCTTGGCAACCCCTTTCAATGAAAGTGATTCTCGTCAGTCTCTGCTTGGGGCTACTTCAATAGGACACAAACCATAGCGATAGAACTTGGAACTACATTATTGTGCGAAGTTTCAAAGAGCTAGCACAAACTGTGTTTGATTTAGAGTTCCAACTACATGTATCTATATAGGAGAAAACAGAGTGAAACCTAAACCTGAAAACGGTTACTGCAAATGAACGGTTTAACCTAGAAGAAAGAAATTTGGTGAGCCAAGTGGGACTGGTGTACGGATCATTACCTGCAAGTATCATCAAGATTGGGTGAAAAAATGTTTGCTGAGATTTCAGGAAACTCGTAGTTTTTTGGAAGCTTGGCAACCCCTTTCAATGAAAGTGATTCTCGGCAGTCTCTGCTTGGGGCTACTTCAATAGGACACAAACCATAGCGATAGAACTTGGAACTACATTCTTGTGCCACGTTTCAAAGAGCTAGCACAAACCGTGTTTGATTTAGAGTTCCAACTACATGTATCCATATAGGAGAAAACAGAGTGAAACCTAAACATGTAAACGGTTACTGCAAATGAACGTTTTAACCTAGAAGAAAGAAATTTGGTGAGCCAAGTGGGACTGGTGTACGGGATCATTACCTGCAAATATCATCAAGATTGGGTGAAAAAATGTTTGCTGAGATTTCAGGAAACTCGTAGTTTTTTGGAAGCTTGGCAACCCCTTTCAATGAAAGTGATTCTCGGCAGTCTCTGCTTGGGGCTACTTCAATAGGATAACAAACCATAGCGATAGAACTTGGAACTACATTCTTGTGCCAAGTTTCAAAGAGCTAGCACAAACCGTGTTTGATTTAGAGTTCCAACTACATGTATCCATATAGGAGAAAACAGAGTGAAACCTAAAAATGAAAACGGTTGCTGCAATTGAACGGTTTAACCTAGAAGAACGAATTTGGTGATCCAAGTGGGATTGGTGTACTGATCATTACCTGCCAGTATCATCAAGATTGGGTGAAAAAATGTTTGCTGAGATTTCAGGAAACTCGTAGTTTTTTGGAAGCTTGGCAACCCCATTCAATGAAAGTGATTCTCGTCAGTCTCTGCTTGGGGCTACTTCAGTAGGACACAAACCTTAGTGATAGAACCTGGAACTACATTATTGTGCCAAGTTTCAAAGAGCTAGCACAAACCGTGTTTGATTTAGAGTTCCAACTACATGTATCCATATAGGAGAAAACAGAGTGAAACCTAAACCTGAAAACGGTTACTGCAAATGAACGTTTTAACCTAGAAGAAAGAAATTTGGTGAGCCAAGTGGGACTGGTGTACTGATCATTACCTGCCAGTATCATCAAGATTGGGTGAAAAAATGTTTGCTGAGATTTCAGGAAACTCGTTGTTTTTTGGAAGCTTGGCAACCCCTTTCAATGAAAGTGATTCTCGTCAGTCTCTGCTTGGGGCTACTTCAATAGGACACAAACCATAGCGATAGAACTTGGAACTACATTATTGTGCGAAGTTTCAAAGAGCTAGCACAAACTGTGTTTGATTTAGAGTTCCAACTACATGTATCCATATAGGAGAAAACAGAGTGAAACCTAAACCTGAAAACGGTTACTGCAAATGAACGGTTAACCTAGAAGAAAGAATTTGGTGAGCCAAGTGGGACTGGTGTACGGATCATTACCTGCAAGTATCATCAAGATTGGGTGAAAAAATGTTTGCTGAGATTTCAGGAAACTCGTAGTTTTTTGGAAGCTTGGCAACCCCTTTCAATGAAAGTGATTCTCGGCAGTCTCTGCTTGGGGCTACTTCAATAGGACACAAACCATAGCGATAGAACTTGGAACTACATTCTTGTGCCAAGTTTCAAAGAGCTAGCACAAACCGTGTTTGATTTAGAGTTCCAACTACATGTAATCATATAGCAGAAAACAGAGTGAAACCTAAACATGTAAACGGTTACTGCAAATGAACGTTTTAACCTAGAAGAAAGAAATTTGGTGAGCCAAGTGGGACTGGTGTACGGATCATTACCTGCAAATATCATCAAGATTGGGTGAAAAAATGTTTGCTGAGATTTCAGGAAACTCGTAGTTTTTTGGAAGCTTGGCAACCCCTTTCAATGAAAGTGATTCTCGGCAGTCTCTGCTTGGGGCTACTTCAATAGGATAACAACCATAGCGATAGAACTTGGAACTACATTCTTGTGCCAAGTTTCAAAGAGCTAGCACAAACCGTGTTTGATTTAGAGTTCCAACTACATGTATCCATATAGGAGAAAACAGAGTGAAACCTAAAAATGAAAACGGTTGCTGCAATTGAACGGTTTAACCTAGAAGAACGAAATTTGGTGATCCAAGTGGGATTGGTGTACTGATCATTACCTGCCAGTATCATCAAGATTGGGTGAAAAAAATGTTTGCTGAGATTTCAGGAAACTCGTAGTTTTTTGGAAGCTTGGCAACCCCATTCAATGAAAGTGATTCTCGTCAGTCTCTGCTTGGGGCTACTTCAGTAGGACAAAAACCATAGCGATAGAACCTGGAACTACATTATTGTGCCAAGTTTCAAAGAGCTAGCACAAACCGTGTTTGATTTAGAGTTCCAACTACATGTATCCATATAGGAGAAAACAGAGTGAAACCTAAAAATGAAAACGGTTGCTGCAATTGAACGGTTTAACCTAGAAGAACGAAATTTGGTGATCCAAGTGGGATTGGTGTACTGATCATTACCTGCCAGTATCATCAAGATTGGGTTGAAAAATGTTTGCTGAGATTTCAGGAAACTCGTAGTTTTTTGGAAGCTTGGCAACCCCATTCAATGAAAGTGATTCTCGTCAGTCTCTGCTTGGGGCTACTTCAATAGGACACAAACCATAGCGATAGAACTTGGAACTACATTCTTGTGCCAAGTTTCAAAGAGCTAGCACAAACCTTGTTTGATTTAGAGTTCCAACTACATGTAATCATATAGCAGAAAACAGAGTGAAACCTAAACATGTAAACGTTACTGCAAATGAACGGTTTAACCTAGAAGAAAGAAATTTGGTGAGCCAAGTGGGACTGGTGTACGGATCATTACCTGCAAATATCATCAAGATTGGGTGAAAAAATGTTTGCTGAGATTTCAGGAAACTCGTAGTTTTTTGGAAGCTTGGCAACCCCTTTCAATGAAAGTGATTCTCGTCATTCTCTTCGTGGGGCTACTTCAATAGGACATAAACGATAGTGATAGAACTTGGAACTACATTATTGTGCCAGGTTTGAAAGAGGTAGCACAAACCGTGTTTGATTTAGAGTTCCAACTACATGTATCCATATAGGAGAAAACAGAGTGAAACCTGAAAATGAAAACGGTTACTACAAAGGAACGGTTTAACCAAGATGAACGAAGTTTGGTGAGCCAAGTGGGATTGGTGCACTGATCATTATCTGCCAGTATTATCAAGATTGGGTGAAAAAATGTTTGCTGAGATTTCAGGAAACTCGTAGTTTTTTGAAGCTTGGCAACCACTTTCAATGAAAGTGATTCTCGGCAGTCTCTGCTTGGGGCTACTTCAATAGGACACAAACCATAGCGATAGAACTTGGAACTACATTCTTGTGCCATGTTTCAAAGAGCTAGCACAAACCGTGTTTGATTTAGAGTTCCAACTACATGTATCCATATAGGAGAAAACAGAGTGAAACCTAAAAATGAAAACGGTTACTGCAAAGGAACGGTTTAACCTAGAAGAACGAAATTTGGTGAGCCAAGTGGGATTGGTGTACTGATCATTACCCTGCCAGTATCATCAAGATTGGGTGAAAAAATGTTTGCTGAGATTTCAGGAAACTCGTAGTTTTTTGGAAGCTTGGCAACCCCATTCAATGAAAGTGATTCTCGTCAGTCTCTGCTTGGGGCTACTTCAGTAGGACACAAACCATAGCGATAGAACCTGGAACTACATTATTGTGCCAAGGTTCAAAGAGCTAGCACAAACCGTGTTTGATTTAGAGTTCCAACTACATGTATCCATATAGGAGAAAACAGAGTGAAACCTAAACCTGAAAACGGTTACTGCAAATGAACGTTTTAACCTAGAAGAAAGAAATTTGGTGAGCCAAGTGGGACTGGTGTACGGATCATTACCTGCAAGTATCATCAAGATTGGGTGAAAAAATGTTTGCTGAGATTTCAGGAAACTCGTAGTTTTTTGGAAGCTTGGCAACCCCTTTCAATGAAAGTGATTCTCGTCATTCTCTTCGTGGGGCTACTTCAATAGGACATAAACGTAGTGATAGAACTTGGAACTACATTATTGTGCCAGGTTTGAAAGAGGTAGCACAAACCGTGTTTGATTTAGAGTTCCAACTACATGTATCCATATAGCAGAAAACAGAGTGAAACCTGAAAATGAAAACGGTTACTACAAAGGAACGGTTTAACCAAGATGAACGAAATTTGGTGAGCCAAGTGGGATTGGTGCACTGATCATTACCTGCCAGTATTATCAAGATTGGGTGAAACAATGTTTGCTGAGATTTCAGGAAACTCGTAGTTTTTTGGAAGCTTGGCAACCCCTTTCAATGAAAGTGATTCTCGTCAGTCTCTGCTTGGGGCTACTTCAATAGGACACAAACCATAGTGATAGATCCTGGAAGTACATTATTGTGCCAAGTTTCAAAGAGCTAGCACAAACCGTGTTTGATTTAGAGTTCCAACTACATGTATCCATATAGGAGAAAACAGAGTGAAACCTAAACATGTAAACGGTTACTGCAAATGAACGTTTTAACCTAGAAGAAAGAAATTTGGTGAGCCAAGTGGGACTGGTGTACGGATCATTACCTGCAAATATCATCAAGATTGGGTGAAAAAATGTTTGCTGAGATTTCAGGAAACTCGTAGTTTTTTGGAAGCTTGGCAACCCCTTTCAATGAAAGTGATTCTCGGCAGTCTCTGCTTGGGGCTACTTCAATAGGATAACAAACCATAGCGATAGAACTTGGAACTACATTCTTGTGCCAAGTTTCAAAGAGCTAGCACAAACCGTGTTTGATTTAGAGTTCCAACTACATGTATCCATATAGGAGAAAACAGAGTGAAACCTAAAAATGAAAACGGTTGCTGCAATTGAACGGTTTAACCTAGAAGAACGAAATTTGGTGATCCAAGTGGGATTGGTGTACTGATCATTACCTGCCAGTATCATCAAGATTGGGTGAAAAAATGTTTGCTGAGATTTCAGGAAACTCGTAGTTTTTTGGAAGCTTGGCAACCCCATTCAATGAAAGTGATTCTCGTCAGTCTCTGCTTGGGGCTACTTCAGTAGGACACAAACCATAGCGATAGAACCTGGAACTACATTATTGTGCCAAAGTTTCAAAGAGCTAGCACAAACCGTGTTTGATTTAGAGTTCCAACTACATGTATCCATATAGGAGAAAACAGAGTGAAACCTAAACCTGAAAACGGTTACTGCAAATGAACGTTTTAACCTAGAAGAAAGAAATTTGGTGAGCCAAGTGGGACTGGTGTACTGATCATTACCTGCCAGTATCATCAAGATTGGGTGAAAAAATGTTTGCTGAGATTTCAGGAAACTCGTTGTTTTTTGGAAGCTTGGCAACCCCTTTCAATGAAAGTGATTCTCGTCAGTCTCTGCTTGGGGCTACTTCAATAGGACACAAACCATAGCGATAGAACTTGGAACTACATTATTGTGCGAAGTTTCAAAGAGCTAGCACAAACTGTGTTTGATTTAGAGTTCCAACTACATGTATCCATATAGGAGAAAACAGAGTGAAACCTAAACCTGAAAACGGTTACTGCAAATGAACGGTTTAACCTAGAAGAAAGAAATTTGGTGAGCCAAGTGGGACTGGTGTACGGATCATTACCTGCAAATATCATCAAGATTGGGTGAAAAAATGTTTGCTGAGATTTCAGGAAACTCGTAGTTTTTTGGAAGCTTGGCAACCCCTTTCAATGAAAGTGATTCTCGGCAGTCTCTGCTTGGGGCTACTTCAATAGGATAACAAACCATAGCGATAGAACTTGGAACTACATTCTTGTGCCAAGTTTCAAAGAGCTAGCACAAACCGTGTTTGATTTAGAGTTCCAACTACATGTATCCATATAGGAGAAAACAGAGTGAAACCTAAAAATGAAAACGGTTGCTGCAATTGAACGGTTTAACCTAGAAGAACGAAATTTGGTGATCCAAGTGGATTGGTGTACTGATCATTACCTGCCAGTATCATCAAGATTGGGTGAAAAAATGTTTGCTGAGATTTCAGGAAACTCGTAGTTTTTTGGAAGCTTGGCAACCCATTCAATGAAAGTGATTCTCGTCAGTCTCTGCTTGGGGCTACTTCAGTAGGACACAAACCATAGCGATAGAACCTGGAACTACATTATTGTGCCAAGTTTCAAAGAGCTAGCACAAACCGTGTTTGATTTAGAGTTCCAACTCCATGTATCCATATAGGAGAAAACAGAGTGAAACCTAAACCTGAAAACGGTTACTGCAAATGAACGTTTTAACCTAGAAGAAAGAAATTTGGTGAGCCAAGTGGGACTGGTGTACTGATCATTACCTGCCAGTATCATCAAGATTGGGTGAAAAAATGTTTGCTGAGATTTCAGGAAACTCGTTGTTTTTTGGAAGCTTGGCAACCCCTTTTAATGAAAGTGATTCTCGTCAGTCTCTGCTTGGGGCTACTTCAATAGGACACAAACCATAGCGATAGAACTTGGAACTACATTATTGTGCGAAGTTTCAAAGAGCTAGCACAAAGTGTGTTTGATTTAGAGTTCCAACTACATGTATCCATATAGGAGAAAACAGAGTGAAACCTAAACCTGAAAACGGTTACTGCAAATGAACGTTTTAACCTAGAAGAACCAAATTTGGTGAGCCAAGTGGGATTGGTGTAGGGATCATTACCTGCAAGTATCATCAAGATTGGGTGAAAAAATGTTTGCTGAGATTTCAGGAAACTCGTAGTTTTTTGGAAGCTTGGCAACCCCTTTCAATGAAAGTGATTCTCGTCATTCTCTTCGTGGGGCTACTTCAATAGGACATAAACGATAGTGATAGAACTTGGAACTACATTATTGTGCCAGGTTTGAAAGAGGTAGCACAAACCGTGTTTGATTTAGAGTTCCAACTACATGTATCCATATAGGAGAAACAGAGTGAAACCTGAAAATGAAAACGGTTACTACAAAGGAACGGTTTAACCAAGATGAACGAAATTTGGTGAGCCAAGTGGGATTGGTGCACTGATCATTACCTGCCAGTATTATCAAGATTGGGTGAAAAAATGTTTGCTGAGATTTCAGGAAACTCGTAGTTTTTTGGAAGCTTGGCAACCCCATTCAATGAAAGTGATTCTCGTCAGTCTCTGCTTGGGGCTACTTCAGTAGGACACAAACCATAGCGATAGAACCTGGAACTACATTATTGTGCCAAGTTTCAAAGAGCTAGCACAAACCGTGTTTGATTTAGAGTTCCAACTACATGTATCCATATAGGAGAAAACAGAGTGAAACCTAAACCTGAAAACGGTTACTGCAAATGAACGTTTTAACCTAGAAGAAAGAAATTTGGTGAGCCAAGTGGGACTGGTGTACTGATCATTACCTGCCAGTATCATCAAGATTGGGTGAAAAAATGTTTGCTGAGATTTCAGGAAACTCGTTGTTTTTTGGAAGCTTGGCAACCCCTTTCAATGAAAGTGATTCTCGTCAGTCTCTGCTTGGGGCTACTTCAATAGGACACAAACCATAGCGATAGAACTTGGAACTACATTATTGTGCGAAGTTTCAAAGAGCTAGCACAAACTGTGTTTGATTTAGAGTTCCAACTACATGTATCCATATAGGAGAAAACAGAGTGAAACCTAAACCTGAAAACGGTTACTGCAAATGAACGGTTTAACCTAGAAGAAAGAAATTTGGTGAGCCAAGTGGGACTGGTGTACGGATCATTACCTGCAAGTATCATCAAGATTGGGTGAAAAAATGTTTGCTGAGATTTCAGGAAACTCGTAGTTTTTTGGAAGCTTGGCAACCCCTTTCAATGAAAGTGATTCTCGGCAGTCTCTGCTTGGGGCTACTTCAATAGGACACAAACCATAGCGATAGAACTTGGAACTACATTCTTGTGCCAAGTTTCAAAGAGCTAGCACAAACCGTGTTTGATTTAGAGTTCCAACTACATGTATCCATATAGCAGAAAACAGAGTGAAACCTAAACATGTAAACGGTTACTGCAAATGAACGGTTTAACCTAGAAGAAAGAAATTTGGTGAGCCAAGTGGGACTGGTGTACTGATCATTACCTGCCAGTATCATCAAGATTGGGTGAAAAAATGTTTGCTGAGATTTCAGGAAACTCGTAGTTTTTTGGAAGCTTGGCAACCCCTTTCAATGAAAGTGATTCTCGTCATTCTCTTCGTGGGGCTAACTTCAATAGGACATAAACGATAGTGATAGAACTTGGAACTACATTATTGTGCCAGGTTTGAAAGAGGTAGCACAAACCGTGTTTGATTTAGAGTTCCAACTACATGTATCCATATAGCAGAAAACAGAGTGAAACCTGAAAATGAAAACGGTTACTACAAAGGAATGGTTTAACCAAGATGAACGAAATTTGGTGAGCCAAGTGGGATTGGTGCACTGATCATTACCTGCCAGTATTATCAAGATTGGGTGAAACAATGTTTGCTGAGATTTCAGGAAACTCGTAGTTTTTGGAAGCTTGGCAACCCCTTTCAATGAAAGTGATTCTCGTCAGTCTCTGCTTGGGGCTACTTCAATAGGACACAAACCATAGTGATAGATCCTGGAAGTACATTATTGTGCCAAGTTTCAAAGAGCTAGCACAAACCGTGTTTGATTTAGAGTTCCAACTACATGTATCCATATAGGAGAAAACAGAGTGAAACGTAAACATGTAAACGGTTACTGCAAATGAACGTTTTAACCTAGAAGAAAGAAATTTGGTGAGCCAAGTGGGACTGGTGTACGGATCATTACCTGCAAATATCATCAAGATTGGGTGAAAAAATGTTTGCTGAGATTTCAGGAAACTCGTAGTTTTTTGGAAGCTTGGCAACCCCTTTCAATGAAAGTGATTCTCGGCAGTCTCTGCTTGGGGCTACTTCAATAGGATAACAAACCATAGCGATAGAACTTGGAACTACATTCTTGTGCCAAGTTTCAAAGAGCTAGCACAAACCGTGTTTGATTTAGAGTTCCAACTACATGTATCCATATAGGAGAAAACAGAGTGAAACCTAAAAATGAAAACGGTTGCTGCAATTGAACGGTTTAACCTAGAAGAACGAAATTTGGTGATCCAAGTGGGATTGGTGTACTGATCATTACCTGCCAGTATCATCAAGATTGGGTGAAAAAATGTTTGCTGAGATTTCAGGAAACTCGTAGTTTTTGGAAGCTTGGCAACCCCATTCAATGAAAGTGATTCTCGTCAGTCTCTGCTTGGGGCTACTTCAGTAGGACACAAACCATAGCGATAGAACCTGGAACTACATTATTGTGCCAAGTTTCAAAGAGCTAGCACAAACCGTGTTTGATTTAGAGTTCCAACTCCATGTATCCATATAGGAGAAAACAGAGTGAAACCTAAACCTGAAAACGGTTACTGCAAATGAACGTTTTAACCTAGAAGAAAGAAATTTGGTGAGCCAAGTGGGACTGGTGTACTGATCATTACCTGCCAGTATCATCAAGATTGGGTGAAAAAATGTTTGCTGAGATTTCAGGAAACTCGTTGTTTTTTGGAAGCTTGGCAACCCCTTTCAATGAAAGTGATTCTCGTCAGTCTCTGCTTGGGGCTACTTCAATAGGACACAAACCATAGCGATAGAACTTGGAACTACATTATTGTGCGAAGTTTCAAAGAGCTAGCACAAACTGTGTTTGATTTAGAGTTCCAACTACATGTATCCATATAGGAGAAAACAGAGTGAAACCTAAACCTGAAAACGGTTACTGCAAATGAACGTTTTAACCTAGAAGAACCAAATTTGGTGAGCCAAGTGGGATTGGTGTAGGGATCATTACCTGCCAGTATCATCAAGATTGGGTGAAAAAATGTTTGCTGAGATTTCAGGAAACTCGTAGTTTTTTGGAAGCTTGGCAACCCCTTTCAATGAAAGTGATTCTCGTCATCTCTTCGTGGGGCTACTTCAATAGGACATAAACGATAGTGATAGAACTTGGAACTACATTATTGTGCCAGGTTTGAAAGAGGTAGCACAAACTGTGTTTGATTTAGAGTTCCAACTACATGTATCCATATAGGAGAAAACAGAGTGAAACCTGAAAATGAAAACGGTTACTACAAAGGAACGGTTTAACCAAGATGAACGAAATTTTGGTGAGCCAAGTGGGATTGGTGCACTGATCATTACCTGCCAGTATTATCAAGATTGGGTGAAAAAATGTTTGCTGAGATTTCAGGAAACTCGTAGTTTTTTGGAAGCTTGGCAACCCCATTCAATGAAAGTGATTCTCGTCAGTCTCTGCTTGGGGCTACTTCAGTAGGACACAAACCATAGCGATAGAACCTGGAACTACATTATTGTGCCAAGTTTCAAAGAGCTAGCACAAACCGTGTTTGATTTAGAGTTCCAACTACATGTATCCATATAGGAGAAAACAGAGTGAAACCTAAACTTGAAAACGGTTACTGCAAATGAACGTTTTAACCTAGAAGAAAGAAATTGGTGAGCCAAGTGGGACTGGTGTACTGATCATTACCTGCCAGTATCATCAAGATTGGGTGAAAAAATGTTTGCTGAGATTTCAGGAAAATCGTTGTTTTTTGGAAGCTTGGCAACCCCTTTCAATGAAAGTGATTCTCGTCAGTCTCTGCTTGGGTGCTACTTCAATAGGACACAAACCATAGCGATAGAACTTGGAACTACATTATTGTGCGAAGTTTCAAAGAGCTAGCACAAACTGTGTTTGATTTAGAGTTCCAACTACATGTATCCATATAGGAGAAAACAGAGTGAAACCTAAACCTGAAAACGGTTACTGCAAATGAACGGTTTAACCTAGAAGAAAGAAATTTGGTGAGCCAAGTGGGACTGGTGTACGGATCATTACCTGCAAGTATCATCAAGATTGGGTGAAAAAATGTTTGCTGAGATTTCAGGAAACTCGTAGTTTTTTGGAAGCTTGGCAACCCCTTTCAATGAAAGTGATTCTCGGCAGTCTCTGCTTGGGGCTACTTCAATAGGACACAAACCATAGCGATAGAACTTGGAACTACATTCTTGTGCCAAGTTCAAAGAGCTAGCACAAACCGTGTTTGATTTAGAGTTCCAACTACATGTATCCATATAGCAGAAAACAGAGTGAAACCTAAACATGTAAACGGTTACTGCAAATGAACGGTTTAACCTAGAAGAAAGAAATTTGGTGAGCCAAGTGGGACTGGTGTACGGGATCATTACCTGCAAATATCATCAAGATTGGGTGAAAAAATGTTTGCTGAGATTTCAGGAAACTCGTAGTTTTTTGGAAGCTTGGCAACCCCTTTCAATGAAAGTGATTCTCGTCAGTCACTGCTTGAGGCTACTTCAATAGGACACAAACCATAGCGATAGAACTTGGAACTACATTCTTGTGCCAAGTTTCAAAGAGCTAGCACAAACCGTGTTTGATTTAGAGTTCCAACTACATGTATCCATATAGGAGAAAACAGAGTGAAACCTGAAAATGAAAACGGTTACTACAAAGGAACGGTTTAACCAAGATGAACGAAATTTGGTGAGCCAAGTGGGATTGGTGCACTGATCATTACCTGCCAGTATTATCAAGATTGGGTGAAAAAATGTTTGCTGAGATTTCAGGAAACTCGTAGTTTTTTGGAAGCTTGGCAACCCCTTTCAATGAAAGTGATTCTCCGTCAGTCTCTGCTTGGGGCTACTTCAATAGGACACAAACCATAGTGATAGATCCTGGAAGTACATTATTGTGCCAAGTTTCAAAGAGCTAGCACAAACCGTGTTTGATTTAGAGTTCCAACTACATGTATCCATATAGGAGAAAACAGAGTGAAACCTAAACCTGAAAACGGTTACTGCAAATGAACTTTTTAACCTAGAAGAAAGAAATTTGGTGAGCCAAGTGGGACTGGTGTCCGGATCATTACCTGCCAGTATCATCAAGATTGGGTGAAAAAATGTTTGCTGAGATTTCAGGAAACTCGTAGTTTTTTGGAAGCTTGGCAACCACTTTCAATGAAAGTGATTCTCGGCAGTCTCTGCTTGGGGCTACTTCAATAGGACACAAACCATAGCGATAGAACTTGGAACTACATTCTTGTGCCATGTTTCAAAGAGCTAGCACAAACCGTGTTTGATTTAGAGTTCCAACTACATGTATCCATATAGGAGAAAACAGAGTGAAACCTAAAAATGAAAACGGTTACTGCAAAGAAACGGTTTAACCTAGAAGAACGAAATTTGGTGAGCCAAGTGGGATTGCTGTACTGATCATTACCTGCCAGTATCATCAAGATTGGGTGAAAAAATGTTTGCTGAGATTTCAGGAAACTCGTAGTTTCTTGGAAGCTTGGCAACCCCATTCAATGAAAGTGATTCTCGTCAGTCTCTGCTTGGGGCTACTTCAGTAGGACACAAACCATAGCGATAGAACCTGGAACTACATTATTGTGCCAAGTTTCAAAGAGCTAGCACAAACCGTGTTTGATTTAGAGTTCCAACTACATGTATCCATATAGGAGAAAACAGAGTGAAACCTAAACCTGAAAACGGTTACTGCAAATGAACGTTTTAACCTAGAAGAAAGAAATTTGGTGAGCCAAGTGGGACTGGTGTACTGATCATTACCTGCCAGTATCATCAAGATTGGGTGAAAAAATGTTTGCTGAGATTTCAGGAAACTCGTAGTTTTTTGGAAGCTTGGCAACCCCTTTCAATGAAAGTGATTCTCGTCAGTCTCTGCTTGGGGCTACTTCAATAGGACACAAACCATAGCGATAGAACTTGGAACTACATTATTGTGCGAAGTTTCAAAGAGCTAGCACAAACTGTGTTTGATTTAGAGTTCCAACTACATGTATCTATATAGGAGAAAACAGAGTGAAACCTAAACCTGAAAACGGTTACTGCAAATGAACGGTTTAACCTAGAAGAAAGAAATTTGGTGAGCCAAGTGGGACTGGTGTACGGATCATTACCTGCAAGTATCATCAAGATTGGGTGAAAAAATGTTTGCTGAGATTTCAGGAAACTCGTAGTTTTTTGGAAGCTTGGCAACCCCTTTCAATGAAAGTGATTCTCGGCAGTCTCTGCTTGGGGCTACTTCAATAGGACACAAACCATAGCAATAGAACTTGGAACTACATTCTTGTGCCAAGTTTCAAAGAGCTAGCACAAACCGTGTTTGATTTAGAGTTCCAACTACATGTATCCATATAGGAGAAAACAGAGTGAAACCTAAACATGTAAACGGTTACTGCAAATGAACGGTTTAACCTAGAAGAAAGAAATTTGGTGAGCCAAGTGGGACTGGTGTACGGATCATTACCTGCAAATATCATCAAGATTGGGTGAAAAATGTTTGCTGAGATTTCAGGAAACTCGTAGTTTTTTGGAAGCTTGGCAACCCCTTTCAATGAAAGTGATTCTCGGCAGTCTCTGCTTGGGGCTACTTCAATAGGATAACAAACCATAGCGATAGAACTTGGGAACTACATTCTTGTGCCAAGTTTCAAAGAGCTAGCACAAACCGTGTTTGATTTAGAGTTCCAACTACATGTATCCATATAGGAGAAAACAGAGTGAAACCTAAAAATGAAAACGGTTGCTGCAATTGAACGGTTTAACCTAGAAGAACGAAATTTGGTGTTCCCAAGTGGGATTGGTGTACTGATCATTACCTGCCAGTATCATCAAGATTGGGTGAAAAAATGTTTGCTGAGATTTCAGGAAACTCGTAGTTTTTTGGAAGCTTGGCAACCCCTTTCAATGAAAGTGATTCTCGTCAGTCTCTGCTTGGGGCTACTTCAATAGGACACAAACCATAGCGATAGAACTTGGAACTACATTCTTGTGCCAAGTTTCAAAGAGCTAGCACAAACCGTGTTTGATTTAGAGTTCCAACTACATGTATCCATATAGGAGAAAACAGAGTGAAACCTAAACCTGAAAACGGTTACTGCAAATGAACGTTTTAACCTAGAAGAAAGAAATTTGGTGAGCCAAGTGGGACTGGTGTACGGATCATTACCTGCCAGTATCATCAAGATTGGGTGAAAAAATGTTTGCTGAGATTTCAGGAAACTCGTAGTTTTTTGGAAGCTTGGCAACCCCTTTCAATGAAAGTGATTCTCGTCAGTCTCTGCGTGGGGCTACTTCAATAGGACATAAACGATAGCGATAGAACTTGGAACTACATTATTGTGCCAAGTTTCAAAGAGCTAGCACAAACCGTGTTTGATTTAGAGTTCCAACTACATGTATCCATATAGGAGAAAACAGAGTGAAACCTAAACATGAAAACGGTTACTGCAAAGAACGGTTTAACCTAGAAGAACGAAATTTGGTGAGCCAAGTGGGATTGGTGTACTGATCATTACCTGCCAGTATCATCAAGATTGGGTGAAAAAATGTTTGCTGAGATTTCAGGAAACTCGTAGTTTTTTGGAAGCTTGGCAACCCCTTTCAATGAAAGTGATTCTCGGCAGTCTCTGCTTGGGGCTACTTCAGTAGCACACAAACCATAGCGATAGAACCTGGAACTACATTATTGTGCCAAGTTTCAAAGAGCTAGCACAAACCGTGTTTGATTTAGAGTTCCAACTACATGTATCCATATAGGAGAAAACAGAGTGAAACCTAAAAATGAAAACGGTTACTGCAAAGGAACGGTTTAACCTAGAAGAACGAAATTTGGTGAGCCAAGTGGGATTGGTGTACGGATCATTACCTGCAAGTATCATCAAGATTGGGTGAAAAAATGTTTGCTGAGATTTCAGGAAACTCGTAGTTTTTTGGAAGCTTGGCAACCCCTTTCAATGAAAGTGATTCTCGTCAGTCTCTGCTTGGGGCTACTTCAATAGGACACAAACCATAGCGATAGAACTTGGAACTACATTATTGTGCCAAGTTTCAAAGAGCTAGCACAAACCGTGTTTGATTTAGAGTTCCAACTACATGTATCCATATAGGAGAAAACAGAGTGAAACCTAAACATGAAAACGGTTACTGCAAAGGAACGGTTTAACCAAGATGAACGAAATTTGGTGAGCCAAGTGGGATTGGTGCACTGATCATTACCTGCCAGTATTATCAAGATTGGGTGAAAAAATGTTTGCTGAGATTTCAGGAAACTCGTAGTTTTTTGGAAGCTTGGCAACCCCATTCAATGAAAGTGATTCTCGTCAGTCTCTGCTTGGGGCTACTTCAATAGGACACAAACCATAGCGATAGAACTTGGAACTACATTATTGTGCCAAGTTTCAAAGAGCTAGCACAAACCGTGTTTGATTTAGAGTTCCAACTACATGTATCCATATAGGAGAAAACAGAGTGAAACCTAAACATGAAAACGGTTACTGCAAATGAACGGTTTAACCTAGAAGAAAGAAATTTGGTGAGCCAAGTGGGACTGGTGTACTGATCATTACCTGCAAGTATCATCAAGATTGGGTGAAAAAATGTTTGCTGAGATTTCAGGAAACTCGTAGTTTTTTGGAAGCTTGGCAACCCCTTTCAATGAAAGTGATTCTCGTCAGTCTCTGCTTGGGGCTACTTCAATAGGACACAAACCATAGCGATAGAACTTGGAACTACATTCTTGTGCCAAGTTTCAAAGAGCTAGCACAAACCGTGTTTGATTTAGAGTTCCAACTACATGTATCCATATAGGAGAAAACAGAGTGAAACCTAAAAATGAAAACGGTTACTACAAAGGAACGGTTTAACCAAGATGAACGAAATTTGGTGAGCCAAGTGGGATTGGTGCACTGATCATTACCTGCCAGTATTATCAAGATTGGGTGAAAAAATGTTTGCTGAGATTTCAGGAAACTCGTAGTTTTTTGGAAGCTTGGCAACCCCATTCAATGAAAGTGATTCTCGTCAGTCTCTGCTTGGGGCTACTTCAGTAGGACACAAACCATAGCGATAGAACCTGGAACTACATTATTGTGCCAAGTTTCAAAGAGCTAGCACAAACCGTGTTTGATTTAGAGTTCCAACTACATGTATCCATATAGGAGAAAACAGAGTGAAACCTAAAAATGAAAACGGTTACTGCAAAGGAACGTTTTAACCTAGAAGAAAGAAATTTGGTGAGCCAAGTGGGATTGGTGTAAGGATCATTACCTGCAAGTATCATCAAGATTGGGTGAAAAAATGTTTGCTGAGATTTCAGGAAACTCGTAGTTTTTTGGAAGCTTGGCAACCCCTTTCAATGAAAGTGATTCTCGTCAGTCTCTTCGTGGGGCTACTTCAGTAGGACATAAACGATAGTGATAGAACTTGGAACTACATTCTTGTGCCAAGTTTCAAAGAGCTAGCACAAACCGTGTTTAATTTAGAGTTCCAACTACATGTATCCATATAGGAGAAAACAGAGTGAAACCTAAACATGAAAACGGTTACTGCAAAGAACGGTTTAACCTAGAAGAACGAAATTTGGTGAGCCAAGTGGGATTGGTGTACTGATCATTACCTGCCAGTATCATCAAGATTGGGTGAAAAAATGTTTGCTGAGATTTCAGGAAACTCGTAGTTTTTTGGAAGCTTGGCAACCCCATTCAATGAAAGTGATTCTCGTCAGTCTCTGCTTGGGGCTACTTCAGTAGCACACAAACCATAGCGATAGAACCTGGAACTACATTATTGTGCCAAGTTTCAAAGAGCTAGCACAAACCGTGTTTGATTTAGAGTTCCAACTACATGTATCCATATAGGAGAAAACAGAGTGAAACCTAAACCTGAAAACGGTTACTGCAAATGAACGGTTTAACCTTGAAGAAAGAAATTTGGTGAGCCAAGTGGGACTGGTGTCCGGATCATTACCTGCAAGTATCATCAAGATTGGGTGAAAAAATGTTTGCTGAGATTTCAGGAAACTCCTAGTTTTTTGGAAGCTTGGCAACCCCTTTCAATGAAAGTGATTCTCGTCAGTCTCTGCTTGGGGCTACTTCAATAGGACACAAACCATAGCGATAGAACTTGGAACTACATTCTTGTGCCAAGTTTCAAAGAGCTAGCACAAACCGTGTTTGATTTAGAGTTCCAACTACATGTATCCATATAGGAGAAAACAGAGTGAAACCTAAACATGAAAACGGTTACTGCAAAGGAACGGTTTAACCAAGATGAACGAAATTTGGTGAGCCAAGTGGGATTGGTGCACTGATCATTACCTGCCAGTATTATCAAGATTGGTTGAAAAAATGTTTGCTGAGATTTCAGGAAACTCGTAGTTTTTTGGAAGCTTGGCAACCCCATTCAATGAAAGTGATTCTCGTCAGTCTCTGCTTGGGGCTAGTTCAGTAGGACACAAACCATAGCGATAGAACCTGGAACTACATTATTGTGCCAAGTTTCAAAGAGCTAGCACAAACCGTGTTTGATTTAGAGTTCCAACTACATGTATCCATATAGGAGAAAACAGAGTGAAACCTAAACATGAAAACTTTTGCTGCAATTGAACGGTTTAACCTAGAAGAACGAAATTTGGTGAGCCAAGTGGGATTGGTGTACTGATCATTACCTACCAGTATCATCAAGATTGGGTGAAAAAATGTTTGCTGAGATTTCAGGAAACTCGTAGTTTTCTGGAAGCTTGGCAACCCCATTCAATGAAAGTGATTCTCGTCAGTCTCTGCTTGGGGCTACTTCAGTAGGACACAAAGAATAGCGATAGATCCTGGAACTACATTATTGTGCCAAGTTTCAAAGAGCTAGCACAAACCGTGTTTGATTTAGAGTTCCAACTACATGTATCCATATAGGAGAAAACAGAGTGAAACCTAAACCTGAAAACGGTTACGGCAAATGAACGGTTTAACCTAGAAGAAAGAAATTTGGTGAGCCAAGTGGGACTGGTGTCCGGATCATTACCTGCAAGTATCATCAAGATTGGGTGAAAAAATGTTTGCTGAGATTTCAGGAAACTCGTAGTTTTTTGGAAGCTTGGCAACCCCTTTCAATGTAAGTGATTCTCGGCAGTCTCTGCTTGGGGCTACTTCAATAGGACACAAACCATAGCGATAGAACTTGGAACTACATTCTTGTGCCATGTTTCAAAGAGCTAGCAGAAACCGTGTTTGATTTAGAGTTCCAACTACATGTATCCATATAGGAGAAAACAGAGTGAAACCTAAAAATGAAAACGGTTACTGCAAAGGAACGGTTTAACCTAGAAGAACGAAATTTGGTGAGCCAAGTGGGATTGGTGTACTGATCATTACCTGCCAGTATCATCAAGATTGGGTGAAAAAATGTTTGCTGAGATTTCAGGAAACTCGTAGTTTTTTGGAAGCTTGGCAACCCCATTCAATGAAAGTGATTCTCGTCAGTCTCTGGTTGGGGCTACTTCAGTAGGACACAAACCATAGCGATAGAACCTGGAACTACATTATTGTGCCAAGTTTCAAAGAGCTAGCACAAACCGTGTTTGATTTAGAGTTCCAACTACATGTATCCATATAGGAGAAAACAGAGTGAAACCTAAACATGAAAACGGTTACTGCAAATGAACGTTTTAACCTAGAAGAAAGAAATTTGGTGAGCCAAGTGGGACTGGTGTACTGATCATTACCTGCAAGTATCATCAAGATTGGGTGAAAAAATGTTTGCTGAGATTTCAGGAAACTCGTAGTTTTTTGGAAGCTTGGCAACCCCTTTCAATGAAAGTGATTCTCGTCAGTCTCTGCTTGGGGCTACTTCAATAGGACATAAACGATAGTGATAGAACTTGGAACTACATTCTTGTGCCAAGTTTCAAAGAGCTAGCACAAACCGTGTTTAATTTAGAGTTCCAACTACATGTATCCATATAGGAGAAAACAGAGTGAAACCTAAACCTGAAAACGGTTACTGCAAATGAACGTTTTAACCTAGAAGAAAGAAATTTGGTGAGCCAAGTGGGACTGGTGTCCGGATCATTACCTGCAAGTATCATCAAGATTGGGTGAAAAAATGTTTGCTGAGATTTCAGGAAACTCGTAGTTTTTTGGAAGCTTGGCAACCCCTTTCAATGAAAGTGATTCTCGTCAGTCTCTGCTTGGGGCTACTTCAATAGGACACAAACCATAGCGATAGAACTTGGAACTACATTCTTGTGCCAAGTTTCAAAGAGCTAGCACAAACCGTGTTTGATTTAGAGTTCCAACTACATGTATCCATATAGGAGAAAACAGAGTGAAACCTAAACCTGAAAACGGTTACTGCAAATGAACGGTTTAACCTAGAAGAAAGAAATTTGGTGAGCCAAGTGGGACTGGTGTCCGGATCATTACCTGCAAGTATCATCAAGATTGGGTGAAAAAATGTTTGCTGAGATTTCAGGAAACTCCTAGTTTTTTGGAAGCTTGGCAACCCCTTTCAATGAAAGTGATTCTCGTCAGTCTCTGCTTGGGGCTACTTCAATAGGACACAAACCATAGCGATAGAACTTGGAACTACATTCTTGTGCCAAGTTTCAAAGAGCTAGCACAAACCGTGTTTGATTTAGAGTTCCAACTACATGTATCCATATAGGAGAAAACAGAGTGAAACCTAAACATGAAAACGGTTACTGCAAAGGAACGGTTTAACCAAGATGAACGAAATTTGGTGAGCCAAGTGGGATTGGTGCACTGATCATTACCTGCCAGTATTATCAAGATTGGTTGAAAAAATGTTTGCTGAGATTTCAGGAAACTCGTAGTTTTTTGGAAGCTTGGCAACCCCATTCAATGAAAGTGATTCTCGTCAGTCTCTGCTTGGGGCTAATTCAGTAGGACACAAACCATAGCGATAGAACCTGGAACTACATTATTGTGCCAAGTTTCAAAGAGCTAACACAAACCGTGTTTGATTTAGAGTTCCAACTACATGTATCCATATAGGAGAAAACAGAGTGAAACCTAAACCTGAAAACGGTTACTGCAAATGAACGTTTTAACCTAGAAGAAAGAAATTTGGTGAGCCAAGTGGGACTGGTGTACGGATCATTACCTGCAAGTATCATCAAGATTGGGTGAAAAAATGTTTGCTGAGATTTCAGGAAACTCGTAGTTTTTTGGAAGCTTGGCAACCCCATTCAATGAAGTGATTATCGTCAGTCTCTGCTTGGGGCTACTTCAATAGGACACAAACCATAGCGATAGAACTTGGAACTACATTCTTGTGCCAAGTTTCAAAGAGCTAGCACAAACCGTGTTTGATTTAGAGTTCCAACTACATGTATCCATATAGGAGAAAACAGAGTGAAACCTAAACATGAAAACGGTTACTGCAAATGAACGGTTTAACCTAGAAGAAAGAAATTTGGTGAGCCAAGTGGGACTGGTGTCCGGATCATTACCTGCAAGTATCATCAAGATTGGGTGAAAAAATGTTTGCTGAGATTTCAGGAAACTCGTAGTTTTTTGGAAGCTTGGCAACCCCTTTCAATGAAAGTGATTCTCGTCAGTCTCTGCTTGGGGCTACTTCAATAGGACACAAACCATAGCAATAGAACTTGGAACTACATTCTTGTGCCAAGTTTCAAAGAGCTAGCACAAACCGTGTTTGATTTAGAGTTCCAACTACATGTATCCATATAGGAGAAAACAGAGTGAAACCTAAAAATGAAAACGGTTACTGCAAAGGAACGGTTTAACCTAGAAGAACGAAATTTGGTGAGGCAAGTGGGATTGGTGTACTGATCATTACCTGCCAGTATCATCAAGATTGGGTGAAAAAATGTTTGCTGAGATTTCAGGAAACTCGTAGTTTTTTGGAAGCTTGGAAACCCCATTCAATGAAAGTGATTCTCGTCAGTCTCTGCTTGGGGCTAATTCAGTAGGACACAAACCATAGCGATAGAACCTGGAACTACATTATTGTGCCAAGTTTCAAAGAGCTAGCACAAACCGTGTTTGATTTAGAGTTCCAACTACATGTATCCATATAGGAGAAAACAGAGTGAAACCTAAACCTGAAAACGGTTACTGCAAATGAACGTTTTAACCTAGAAGAAAGAAATTTGGTGAGCCAAGTGGGACTGGTGTACGCATCATTACCTGCAAGTATCATCAAGATTGGGTGAAAAAATGTTTGCTGAGATTTCAGGAAACTCGTAGTTTTTTGGAAGCTTGGCAACCCCATTCAATGAAAGTGATTATCGTCAGTCTCTGCTTGGGGCTACTTCAATAGGACACAAACCATAGCGATAGAACTTGGAACTACATTCTTGTGCCAAGTTTCAAAGAGCTAGCACAAACCGTGTTTGATTTAGAGTTCCAACTACATGTATCCATATAGGAGAAAACAGAGTGAAACCTAAACATCAAAACGGTTACTGCAAATGAACGGTTTAACCTAGAAGAAAGAAATTTGGTGAGCCAAGTGGGACTGGTGTCCGGATCATTACCTGCAAGTATCATCAAGATTGGGTGAAAAAATGTTTGCTGAGATTTCAGGAAACTCGTAGTTTTTTGGAAGCTTGGCAACCCCTTTCAATGAAAGTGATTCTCGTCAGTCTCTGCTTGGGGCTACTTCAATAGGACACAAACCATAGCGATAGAACATGGAACTACATTATTGTGCGAAGTTTCAAAGGGCTAGCACAAACCGTGTTTGATTTAAGAGTTCCAACTACATGTATCCATATAGGAGAAAACAGAGTGAAACCTCAACCTGAAAACGGTTACTGCAAATGAACGGTTTTACCTAGAAGAAAGAAATTTGGTGAGCCAAGTGGGACTGGTGTCCGGATCATTACCTGCAAGTATCATCAAGATTGGGTGAAAAAATGTTTGCTGAGATTTCAGGAAACTCGTAGTTTTTGGAAGCTTGGCAACCCCTTTCAATGAAAGTGATTCTCGTCAGTCTCTTCGTGGGGCTACTTCAGTAGGACATAAACGATAGTGATAGAACTTGGAACTACATTCTTGTGCCAAGTTTCAAAGAGCTAGCACAAACCGTGTTTAATTTAGAGTTCCAACTACATGTATCCATATAGGAGAAAACAGAGTGAAACCTAAACATGAAAACGGTTACTGCAAAGAACGGTTTAACCTAGAAGAACGAAATTTGGTGAGCCAAGTGGGATTGGTGTACTGATCATTACCTGCCAGTATCATCAAGATTGGGTGAAAAAATGTTTGCTGAGATTTCAGGAAACTCGTAGTTTTTTGGAAGCTTGGCAACCCCATTCAATGAAAGTGATTCTCGTCAGTCTCTGCTTGGGGCTACTTCAGAAGCACACAAACCATAGCGATAGAACCTGGAACTACATTATTGTGCCAGGTTTGAAAGAGCTAGCACAAACCGTGTTTGATTTAGAGTTCCAACTACATGTATCCATATAGGAGAAAACAGAGTGAAACCTAAACCTGAAAACGGTTACTGCAAATGAACGTTTTAACCTAGAAGAAAGAAATTTGGTGAGCCAAGTGGGACTGGTGTCCGGATCATTACCTGCAAGTATCATCAAGATTGGGTGAAAAAATGTTTGCTGAGATTTCAGGAAACTCCTAGTTTTTTGGAAGCTTGGCAACCCCTTTCAATGAAAGTGATTCTCGTCAGTCTCTGCTTGGGGCTACTTCAATAGGACACAAACCATAGCGATAGAACTTGGAACTACATTCTTGTGCCAAGTTTCAAAGAGCTAGCACAAACCGTGTTTGATTTAGAGTTCCAACTACATGTATCCATATAGGAGAAAACAGAGTGAAACCTAAACATGAAAACGGTTACTGCAAAGGAACGGTTTAACCAAGATGAACGAAATTTGGTGAGCCAAGTGGGATTGGTGCACTGATCATTACCTGCCAGTATTATCAAGATTGGTTGAAAAAATGTTTGCTGAGATTTCAGGAAACTCGTAGTTTTTTGGAAGCTTGGCAACCCCATTCAATGAAAGTGATTCTCGTCAGTCTCTGCTTGGGGCTAATTCAGTAGGACACAAACCATAGCGATAGAACCTGGAACTACATTATTGTGCCAAGTTTCAAAGAGCTAGCACAAACCGTGTTTGATTTAGAGTTCCAACTACATGTATCCATATAGGAGAAAACAGAGTGAAACCTAAACCTGAAAACGGTTACTGCAAATGAACGTTTTAACCTAGAAGAAAGAAATTTGGTGAGCCAAGTGGGACTGGTGTACGGATCATTACCTGCAAGTATCATCAAGATTGGGTGAAAAAAATGTTTGCTGAGATTTCAGGAAACTCGTAGTTTTTTGGAAGCTTGGCAACCCCATTCAATGAAAGTGATTATCGTCAGTCTCTGCTTGGGGCTACTTCAATAGGACACAAACCATAGCGATAGAACTTGGAACTACATTCTTGTGCAAAGTTTCAAAGAGCTAGCACAAACCGTGTTTGATTTAGAGTTCCAACTACATGTATCCATATAGGAGAAAACAGAGTGAAACCTAAACATCAAAACGGTTACTGCAAATGAACGGTTTAACCTAGAAGAAAGAAATTTGGTGAGCCAAGTGGGACTGGTGTCCGGATCATTACCTGCAAGTATCATCAAGATTGGGTGAAAAAATGTTTGCTGAGATTTCAGGAAACTCGTAGTTTTTTGGAAGCTTGGCAACCCCTTTCAATGAAAGTGATTCTCGTCAGTCTCTGCTTGGGGCTACTTCAATAGGACACAAACCATAGCGATAGAACTTGGAACTACATTCTTGTGCGAAGTTTCAAAGAGCTAGCACAAACCATGTTTGATTTAGGAGTTCCAACTACATGTATCCATATAGGAGAAAACAGAGTGAAACCTAAACCTGAAAACGGTTACTGCAAATGAACGGTTTTACCTAGAAGAAAGAAATTTGGTGAGCCAAGTGGGACTGGTGTCCGGATCATTACCTGCAAGTATCATCAAGATTGGGTGAAAAAATGTTTGCTGAGATTTCAGGAAACTCGTAGTTTTTTGGAAGCTTGGCAACCCCTTTCAATGAAAGTGATTCTCGTCAGTCTTCTGCTTGGGGCTACTTCAGAAGCACACAAACCATAGCGATAGAACCTGGAACTACATTATTGTGCCAGGTTTGAAAGAGGTAGCACAAACCGTGTTTGATTTAGAGTTCCAAGTACATGTATCCATATAGGAGAAAACAGAGTGAAACCTAAACCTGAAAACGGTTACTGCAAATGAACGGTTTAACCTAGAAGAAAGAAATTTGGTGAGCCAAGTGGGACTGGTGTCCGGATCATTACCTGCAAGTATCATCAAGATTGGGTGAAAAAATGTTTGCTGAGATTTCAGGAAACTCGTAGTTTTTTGGAAGCTTGGCAACCCCTTTCAATGTAAGTGATTCTCGTCAGTCTCTGCTTGGGGCTACTTCAATAGGACACAAACCATAGCGATAGAACTCGGAACTACATTCTTGTGCGAAGTTTCAAAGAGCTAGCACAAACCGTGTTTGATTTAGAGTTCCAACTACATGTATCCATATAGGAGAAAACAGAGTGAAACCTAAACCTGAAAACGGTTACTGCAAATGAACGGTTTTACCTAGAAGAAAGAAATTTGGTGAGCCAAGTGGGACTGGTGTCCGGATCATTACCTGCAAGTATCATCAAGATTGGGTGAAAAAATGTTTGCTGAGATTTCAGGAAACTCGTAGTTTTTTGGAAGCTTGGCAACCCCTTTCAATGAAAGTGATTCTCGTCAGTCTCTTCGTGGGGCTACTTCAGTAGGACATAAACGATAGTGATAGAACTTGGAACTACATTCTTGTGCCAAGTTTCAAAGAGCTAGCACAAACCGTGTTTAATTTAGAGTTCCAACTACATGTATCCATATAGGAGAAAACAGAGTGAAACCTAAACCTGAAAACGGTTACTGCAAAGAACGGTTTAACCTAGAAGAACGAAATTTGGTGAGCCAAGTGGGATTGGTGTACTCATCATTACCTGCCAGTATCATCAAGATTGGGTGAAAAAATGTTTGCTGAGATTTCAGGAAACTCGTAGTTTTTTGGAAGCTTGGCAACCCCATTCAATGAAAGTGATACTCGTCAGTCTCTGCTTGGGGCTACTTCAGTAGCACACAAACCATAGCGATAGAACCTGGAACTACATTATTGTGCCAAGTTTCAAAGAGCTAGCACAAACCGTGTTTGATTTAGAGTTCCAACTACATGTATCCATATAGGAGAAAACAGAGTGAAACCTAAACCTGAAAACGGTTACTGCAAATGAACGGTTTAACCTAGAAGAAAGAAATTTGGTGAGCGAAGTGGGACTGGTGTCCGGATCATTACCTGCAAGTATCATCAAGATTGGGTGAAAAAATGTTTCCTGAGATTTCAGGAAACTCCTAGTTTTTTGGAAGCTTGGCAACCCCTTTCAATGAAAGTGATTCTCGTCAGTCTCTGCTTGGGGCTACTTCAATAGGACACAAACCATAGCGATAGAACTTGGAACTACATTCTTGTGCCAAGTTTCAAAGAGCTAGCACAAACCGTGTTTGATTTAGAGTTCCAACTACATGTATCCATATAGGAGAAAACAGAGTGAAACCTAAACATGAAAACGGTTACTGCAAAGGAACGGTTTAACCAAGATGAACGAAATTTGGTGAGCCAAGTGGGATTGGTGCACTGATCATTACCTGCCAGTATTATCAAGATTGGTTGAAAAAATGTTTGCTGAGATTTCAGGAAACTCGTAGTTTTTTGGAAGCTTGGCAACCCCATTCAATGAAAGTGATTCTCGTCAGTCTCTGCTTGGGGCTAATTCAGTAGGACACAAACCATAGCGATAGAACCTGGAACTACATTATTGTGCCAAGTTTCAAAGAGCTAGCACAAACCGTGTTTGATTTAGAGTTCCAACTACATGTATCCATATAGGAGAAAACAGAGTGAAACCTAAACATCAAAACGGTTACTGCAAATGAACGGTTTAACCTGGAAGAAAGAAATTTGGTGAGCCAAGTGGGACTGGTGTCCGGATCATTACCTGCAAGTATCATCAAGATTGGGTGAAAAAATGTTTGCTGAGATTTCAGGAAACTCGTAGTTTTTGGAAGCTTGGCAACCCCTTTCAATGAAAGTGATTCTCGTCAGTCTCTGCTTGGGGCTACTTCAATAGGACACAAACCATAGCGATAGAACTTGGAACTACATTCTTGTGCGAAGTTTCAAAGAGCTAGCACAAACCATGTTTGATTTAAGAGTTCCAACTACATGTATCCATATAGGAGAAAACAGAGTGAAACCTAAACCTGAAAACGGTTACTGCAAATGAACGGTTTTACCTAGAAGAAAGAAATTTGGTGAGCCAAGTGGGACTGGTGTCCGGATCATTACCTGCAAGTATCATCAAGATTGGGTGAAAAAATGTTTGCTGAGATTTCAGGAAACTCGTAGTTTTTTGGAAGCTTGGCAACCCCTTTCAATGAAAGTGATTCTCGTCAGTCTCTGCTTGGGGCTACTTCAATAGGACACAAACCATAGCGATAGAACTTGGAACTACATTCTTGTGCCAAGTTTCAAAGAGCTAGCACAAACCGTGTTTGATTTAGAGTTCCAACTACATGTATCCATATAGGAGAAAACAGAGTGAAACCTAAAAATGAAAACGGTTACTGCAAAGGAACGGTTTTACCTAGAAGAAAGAAATTTGGTGAGGCATGTGGGACTGGTGTACTGATCATTTCCTGCCAGTATCATCAAGATTGGGTGAAAAAATGTTTGCTGAGATTTCAGGAAACTCGTAGTTTTTTGGAAGCTTGGCAACCCATTCAATGAAAGTGATTCTCGTCAGTCTGTGCTTTTGGCTACTTCAGTAGTACACAAACCATAGCGATAGAACCTGGAACTACATTATTGTGCCAAGTTTCAAAGAGCTAGCACAAACCGTGTTTGATTTAGAGTTCCAACTACATGTATCCATATAGGAGAAAACAGAGTGAAACCTAAACCTGAAAACGGTTACTGCAAATGAACGGTTTAACCTAGAAGAAAGAAATTTGGTGAGCCAAGTGGGACTGGTGTCCGGATCATTACCTGCAAGTATCATCAAGATTGGGTGAAAAAATGTTTGCTGAGATTTCAGGAAACTCGTAGTTTTTTGGAAGCTTGGCAACCCCTTTCAATGTAAGTGATTCTCGTCAGTCTCTGCTTGGGGCTACTTCAATAGGACACAAACCATAGCGATAGAACTCGGAACTACATTCTTGTGCGAAGTTTCAAAGAGCTAGCACAAACCGTGTTTGATTTAGAGTTCCAACTACATGTATCCATATAGGAGAAAACAGAGTGAAACCTAAACCTGAAAACGGTTACTGCAAAGAACGGTTTAACCTAGAAGAACGAAATTTGGTGAGCCAAGTGGGATTGGTGTACTGATCATTACCTGCCAGTATCATCAAGATTGGGTGAAAAAATGTTTGCTGAGATTTCAGGAAACTCGTAGTTTTTTGGAAGCTTGGCAACCCCATTCAATGAAAGTGATTCTCGTCAGTCTCTGCTTGGGGCTACTTCAGTAGCACACAAACCATAGCGATAGAACCTGGAACTACATTATTGTGCCAAGTTTCAAAGAGCTAGCACAAACCGTGTTTGATTTAGAGTTCCAACTACATTTATCCATATAGGAGAAAACAGAGTGAAACCTAAACCTGAAAACGGTTACTGCAAATGAACGGTTTAACCTAGAAGAAAGAAATTTGGTGAGCGAAGTGGGACTGGTGTCCGGATCATTACCTGCAAGTATCATCAAGATTGGGTGAAAAAATGTTTCCTGAGATTTCAGGAAACTCCTAGTTTTTTGGAAGCTTGGCAACCCCTTTCAATGAAAGTGATTCTCGTCAGTCTCTGCTTGGGGCTACTTCAATAGGACACAAACCATAGCGATAGAACTTGGAACTACATTCTTGTGCCAAGTTTCAAAGAGCTAGCACAAACCGTGTTTGATTTAGAGTTCCAACTACATGTATCCATATAGGAGAAAACAGAGTGAAACCTAAACATGAAAACGGTTACTGCAAAGGAACGGTTTAACCAAGATGAACGAAATTTGGTGAGCCAAGTGGGATTGGTGCACTGATCATTACCTGCCAGTATTATCAAGATTGGTTGAAAAAATGTTTGCTGAGATTTCAGGAAACTCGTAGTTTTTTGGAAGCTTGGCAACCCCATTCAATGAAAGTGATTCTCGTCAGTCTCTGCTTGGGGCTAATTCAGTAGGACACAAACCATAGCGATAGAACCTGGAACTACATTATTGTGCCAGGTTTGAAAGAGGTAGCACAAACCGTGTTTGATTTAGAGTTCCAACTACATGTATCCATATAGGAGAAAACAGAGTGAAACCTAAAAATGAAAACGGTTACTGCAAAGGAACGGTTTAACCAAGAAGAAAGAAATTTGGTGAGCCAAGTGGGATTGGTGTACGGATCATTACCTGCAAGTATCATCAAGATTGGGTGAAAAAATGTTTGCTGAGATTTCAGGAAACTCGTAGTTTTTTGGAAGCTAGGCAACCCCATTCAATGAAAGTGATTATCGTCAGTCTCTGCTTGGGGCTACTTCAATAGGACACAAACCATAGCGATAGAACTTGGAACTACATTCTTGTGCCAAGTTTCAAAGAGCTAGCACAAACCGTGTTTGATTTAGAGTTCCAACTACATGTATCCATATAGGAGAAAACAGAGTGAAACCTAAACATCAAAACGGTTACTGCAAATGAACGGTTTAACCTAGAAGAAAGAAATTTGGTGAGCCAAGTGGGACTGGTGTCCGGATCATTACCTGCAAGTATCATCAAGATTGGGTGAAAAAATGTTTGCTGAGATTTCAGGAAACTCGTAGTTTTTTGGAAGCTTGGCAACCCCTTTCAATGAAAGTGATTCTCGTCAGTCTCTGCTTGGGGCTACTTCAATAGGACACAAACCATAGCGATAGAACTTGGAACTACATTCTTGTGCGAAGTTTCAAAGAGCTAGCACAAACCATGTTTGATTTAAGAGTTCCAACTACATGTATCCATATAGGAGAAAACAGAGTGAAACCTCAACCTGAAAACGGTTACTGCAAATGAACGGTTTTACCTAGAAGAAAGAAATTTGGTGAGCCAAGTGGGACTGGTGTCCGGATCATTACCTGCAAGTATCATCAAGATTGGGTGAAAAAATGTTTGCTGAGATTTCAGGAAACTCGTAGTTTTTTGGAAGCTTGGCAACCCCTTTCAATGAAAGTGATTCTCGTCAGTCTCTGCTTGGGGCTACTTCAATAGGACACAAACCATAGCGATAGAACTTGGAACTACATTCTTGTGCCAAGTTTCAAAGAGCTAGCACAAACCGTGTTTGATTTAGAGTTCCAACTACATGTATCCATATAGGAGAAAACAGAGTGAAACCTAAAAATGAAAACGGTTACTGCAAAGGAACGGTTTAACCTAGAAGAACGAAATTTGGTGAGGCAAGTGGGATTGGTGTACTGATCATTACCTGCCAGTATCATCAAGATTGGGTGAAAAAATGTTTGCTGAGATTTCAGGAAACTCGTAGTTTTTTGGAAGCTTGGCAACCCATTCAATGAAAGTGATTCTCGTCAGTCTCTGCTTTTGGCTACTTCAGTAGTACACAAACCATAGCGATAGAACCTGGAACTACATTATTGTGCCAAGTTTCAAAGAGCTAGCACAAACCGTGTTTGATTTAGAGTTCCAACTACATGTATCCATATAGGAGAAAACAGAGTGAAACCTAAAAATGAAAACGGTTACTGCAAAGGAACGGTTTAACCAAGAAGAACGAAATTTGGTGAGCCAAGTGGGATTGGTGTACTGATCATTACCTGCCAGTATCATCAAGATTGGGTGAAAAAATGTTTGCTGAGATTTCAGGAAACTCGTAGTTTTTTGGAAGCTTGGAAACCCCATTCAATGAAAGTGATTCTCGTCAGTCTCTGCTTGGGGCTAATTCAGTAGGACACAAACCATAGCGATAGAACCTGGAACTACATTATTGTGCCAAGTTTCAAAGAGCTAGCACAAACCGTGTTTGATTTAGAGTTCCAACTACATGTATCCATATAGGAGAAAACAGAGTGAAACCTAAACATGAAAACGGTTACTGCAAATGAACGGTTTAACCTAGAAGAAAGAAATTTGGTGAGCCAAGTGTGACTGGTGTCCGGATCATTACCTGCAAGTATCATCAAGATTGGGTGAAAAAATGTTTGCTGAGATTTCAGGAAACTCGTAGTTTTTTGGAAGCTTGGCAACCCCTTTCAATGAAAGTGATTCTCGTCAGTCTCTGCTTGGGGCTACTTCAATAGGACACAAACCATAGCGATAGAACTTGGAACTACATTCTTGTGCCAAGTTTCAAAGAGCTAGCACAAACCGTGTTTGATTTAGAGTTCCAACTACATGTATCCATATAGGAGAAAACAGAGTGAAACCTAAAAATGAAAACGGTTACTGCAAAGGAACGGTTTAACCTAGAAGAACGAAATTTGGTGAGGCAAGTGGGATTGGTGTACTGATCATTACCTGCCAGTATCATCAAGATTGGGTGAAAAAATGTTTGCTGAGATTTCAGGAAACTCGTAGTTTTTTGGAAGCTTGGCAAGCCATTCAATGAAAGTGATTCTCGTCAGTCTCTGCTTTTGGCTACTTCAGTAGTACACAAACCATAGCGATAGAACCTGGAACTACATTATTGTGCCAAGTTTCAAAGAGCTAGCACAAACCGTGTTTGATTTAGAGTTCCAACTACATGTATCCATATAGGAGAAAACAGAGTGAAACCTAAAAATGAAAACGGTTACTGCAAAGGAACGGTTTAACCAAGAAGAACGAAATTTGGTGAGCCAAGTGGGATTGGTGTACTGATCATTACCTGCCAGTATCATCAAGATTGGGTGAAAAAATGTTTGCTGAGATTTCAGGAAACTCGTAGTTTTTTGGAAGCTTGGAAACCCCATTCAATGAAAGTGATTCTCGTCAGTCTCTGCTTGGGGCTAATTCAGTAGGACACAAACCATAGCGATAGAACCTGGAACTACATTATTGTGCCAAGTTTCAAAGAGCTAGCACAAACCGTGTTTGATTTAGAGTTCCAACTACATGTATCCATATAGGAGAAAACAGAGTGAAACCTAAACCTGAAAACGGTTACTGCAAATGAACGTTTTAACCTAGAAGAAAGAAATTTGGTGAGCCAAGTGGGACTGGTGTACGGATCATTACCTGCAAGTATCATCAAGATTGGGTGAAAAAATGTTTGCTGAGATTTCAGGAAACTCGTAGTTTTTTGGAAGCTTGGCAACCCCATTCAATGAAAGTGATTATCGTCAGTCTCTGCTTGGGGCTACTTCAATAGGACACAAACCATAGCGATAGAACTTGGAACTACATTCTTGTGCCAAGTTTCAAAGAGCTAGCACAAACCGTGTTTGATTTAGAGTTCCAACTACATGTATCCATATAGGAGAAAACAGAGTGAAACCTAAACATCAAAACGGTTACTGCAAATGAACGGTTTAACCTAGAAGAAAGAAATTTGGTGAGCCAAGTGGGACTGGTGTCCGGATCATTACCTGCAAGTATCATCAAGATTGGGTGAAAAAATGTTTGCTGAGATTTCAGGAAACTCGTAGTTTTTTGGAAGCTTGGCAACCCCTTTCAATGAAAGTGATTCTCGTCAGTCTCTGCTTGGGGCTACTTCAATAGGACACAAACCATAGCGATAGAACTTGGAACTACATTATTGTGCGAAGTTTCAAAGAGCTAGCACAAACCGTGTTTGTTTTAAGAGTTCCAACTACATGTATCCATATAGGAGAAAACAGAGTGAAACCTAAACCTGAAAACGGTTACTGCAAATGAACGGTTTTACCTAGAAGAAAGAAATTTGGTGAGCCAAGTGGGACTGGTGTCCGGATCATTACCTGCAAGTATCATCAAGATTGGGTGAAAAAATGTTTGCTGAGATTTCAGGAAACTCGTAGTTTTTGGAAGCTTGGCAACCCCTTTCAATGAAAGTGATTCTCGTCAGTCTCTTCGTGGGGCTACTTCAGTAGGACATAAACGATAGTGATAGAACTTGGAACTACATTCTTGTGCCAAGTTTTCAAAGAGCTAGCACAAACCGTGTTTAATTTAGAGTTCCAACTACATGTATCCATATAGGAGAAAACAGAGTGAAACCTAAACATGAAAACGGTTACTGCAAAGAACGGTTTAACCTAGAAGAACGAAATTTGGTGAGCCAAGTGGGATTGGTGTACTGATCATTACCTGCCAGTATCATCAAGATTGGGTGAAAAAATGTTTGCTGAGATTTCAGGAAACTCGTAGTTTTTTGGAAGCTTGGCAACCCCATTCAATGAAAGTGATTCTCGTCAGTCTCTGCTTGGGGCTACTTCAGAAGCACACAAACCATAGCGATAGAACCTGGAACTACATTATTGTGCCAGGTTTGAAAGAGGTAGCACAAACCGTGTTTGATTTAGAGTTCCAAGTACATGTATCCATATAGGAGAAAACAGAGTGAAACCTAAACCTGAAAACGGTTACTGCAAATGAACGGTTTAACCTAGAAGAAAGAAATTTGGTGAGCCAAGTGGGGACTGGTGTCCGGATCATTACCTGCAAGTATCATCAAGATTGGGTGAAAAAATGTTTGCTGAGATTTCAGGAAACTCGTAGTTTTTTGGAAGCTTGGCAACCCCTTTCAATGTAAGTGATTCTCGTCAGTCTCTGCTTGGGGCTACTTCAATAGGACACAAACCATAGCGATAGAACTCGGAACTACATTCTTGTGCGAAGTTTCAAAGAGCTAGCACAAACCGTGTTTGATTTAGAGTTCCAACTACATGTATCCATATAGGAGAAAACAGAGTGAAACCTAAACCTGAAAACGGTTACTGCAAATGAACGGTTTTACCTAGAAGAAAGAAATTTGGTGAGCCAAGTGGGACTGGTGTCCGGATCATTACCTGCAAGTATCATCAAGATTGGGTGAAAAAATGTTTGCTGAGATTTCAGGAAACTCGTAGTTTTTTGGAAGCTTGGCAACCCCTTTCAATGAAAGTGATTCTCGTCAGTCTCTTCGTGGGGCTACTTCAGTAGGACATAAACGATAGTGATAGAACTTGGAACTACATTCTTGTGCCAAGTTTCAAAGAGCTAGCACAAACCGTGTTTAATTTAGAGTTCCAACTACATGTATCCATATAGGAGAAAACAGAGTGAAACCTAAACCTGAAAACGGTTACTGCAAAGAACGGTTTAACTAGAAGAACGAAATTTGGTGAGCCAAGTGGGATTGGTGTACTCATCATTACCTGCCAGTATCATCAAGATTGGGTGAAAAAATGTTTGCTGAGATTTCAGGAAACTCGTAGTTTTTTGGAAGCTTGGCAACCCCATTCAATGAAAGTGATACTCGTCAGTCTCTGCTTGGGGCTACTTCAGTAGCACACAAACCATAGCGATAGAACCTGGAACTACATTATTGTGCCAAGTTTCAAAGAGCTAGCACAAACCGTGTTTGATTTAGAGTTCCAACTACATGTATCCATATAGGAGAAAACAGAGTGAAACCTAAACCTGAAAACGGTTACTGCAAATGAACGGTTTAACCTAGGAAGAAAGAAATTTGGTGAGCGAAGTGGGACTGGTGTCCGGATCATTACCTGCAAGTATCATCAAGATTGGGTGAAAAAATGTTTCCTGAGATTTCAGGAAACTCCTAGTTTTTTGGAAGCTTGGCAACCCCTTTCAATGAAAGTGATTCTCGTCAGTCTCTGCTTGGGGCTACTTCAATAGGACACAAACCATAGCGATAGAACTTGGAACTACATTCTTGTGCCAAGTTTCAAAGAGCTAGCACAAACCGTGTTTGATTTAGAGTTCCAACTACATGTATCCATATAGGAGAAAACAGAGTGAAACCTAAACATGAAAACGGTTACTGCAAAGGAACGGTTTAACCAAGATGAACGAAATTTGGTGAGCCAAGTGGGATTGGTGCACTGATCATTACCTGCCAGTATTATCAAGATTGGTTGAAAAAATGTTTGCTGAGATTTCAGGAAACTCGTAGTTTTTTGGAAGCTTGGCAACCCCATTCAATGAAAGTGATTCTCGTCAGTCTCTGCTTGGGGCTAATTCAGTAGGACACAAACCATAGCGATAGAACTGGAACTACATTATTGTGCCAAGTTTCAAAGAGCTAGCACAAACCGTGTTTGATTTAGAGTTCCAACTACATGTATCCATATAGGAGAAAACAGAGTGAAACCTAAACATCAAAACGGTTACTGCAAATGAACGGTTTAACCTGAAGAAAGAAATTTGGTGAGCCAAGTGGGACTGGTGTCCGGATCATTACCTGCAAGTATCATCAAGATTGGGTGAAAAAATGTTTGCTGAGATTTCAGGAAACTCGTAGTTTTTTTGGAAGCTTGGCAACCCCTTTCAATGAAAGTGATTCTCGTCAGTCTCTGCTTGGGGCTACTTCAATAGGACACAAACCATAGCGATAGAACTTGGAACTACATTCTTGTGCGAAGTTTCAAAGAGCTAGCACAAACCATGTTTGATTTAAGAGTTCCAACTACATGTATCCATATAGGAGAAAACAGAGTGAAACCTAAACCTGAAAACGGTTACTGCAAATGAACGGTTTTACCTAGAAGAAAGAAATTTGGTGAGCCAAGTTGGACTGGTGTCCGGATCATTACCTGCAAGTATCATCAAGATTGGGTGAAAAAATGTTTGCTGAGATTTCAGGAAACTCGTAGTTTTTTGGAAGCTTGGCAACCCCTTTCAATGAAAGTGATTCTCGTCAGTCTCTGCTTGGGGCTACTTCAATAGGACACAAACCATAGCGATAGAACTTGGAACTACATTCTTGTGCCAAGTTTCAAAGAGCTAGCACAAACCGTGTTTGATTTAGAGTTCCAACTACATGTATCCATATAGGAGAAAACAGAGTGAAACCTAAAAATGAAAACGGTTACTGCAAAGGAACGGTTTAACCTAGAAGAACGAAATTTGGTGAGGCATGTGGGACTGGTGTACTGATCATTTCCTGCCAGTATCATCAAGATTGGGTGAAAAAATGTTTGCTGAGATTTCAGGAAACTCGTAGTTTTTTGGAAGCTTGGCAACCCATTCAATGAAAGTGATTCTCGTCAGTCTCTGCTTTTGGCTACTTCAGTAGTACACAAACCATAGCGATAGAACCTGGAACTACATTATTGTGCCAAGTTTCAAAGAGCTAGCACAAACCGTGTTTGATTTAGAGTTCCAACTACATGTATCCATATAGGAGAAAACAGAGTGAAACCTAAACCTGAAAACGGTTACTGCAAATGAACGGTTTAACCTAGAAGAAAGAATTTGGTGAGCCAAGTGGGACTGGTGTCCGGATCATTACCTGCAAGTATCATCAAGATTGGGTGAAAAAATGTTTGCTGAGATTTCAGGAAACTCGTAGTTTTTTGGAAGCTTGGCAACCCCTTTCAATGTAAGTGATTCTCGTCAGTCTCTGCTTGGGGCTACTTCAATAGGACACAAACCATAGCGATAGAACTCGGAACTACATTCTTGTGCGAAGTTTCAAAGAGCTAGCACAAACCGTGTTTGATTTAGAGTTCCAACTACATGTATCCATATAGGAGAAAACAGAGTGAAACCTAAACCTGAAAACGGTTACTGCAAAGAACGGTTTAACCTAGAAGAACGAAATTTGGTGAGCCAAGTGGGATTGGTGTACTGATCATTACCTGCCAGTATCATCAAGATTGGGTGAAAAATGTTTGCTGAGATTTCAGGAAACTCGTAGTTTTTTGGAAGCTAGGCAACCCCATTCAATGAAAGTGATTATCGTCAGTCTCTGCTTGGGGCTACTTCAATAGGACACAAACCATAGCGATAGAACTTGGAACTACATTCTTGTGCCAAGTTTCAAAGAGCTAGCACAAACCGTGTTTGATTTAGAGTTCCAACTACATGTATCCATATAGGAGAAAACAGAGTGAAACCTAAACATCAAAACGGTTACTGCAAATGAACGGTTTAACCTAGAAGAAAGAAATTTGGTGAGCCAAGTGGGACTGGTGTCCGGATCATTACCTGCAAGTATCATCAAGATTGGGTGAAAAAATGTTTGCTGAGATTTCAGGAAACTCGTAGTTTTTTGGAAGCTTGGCAACCCCTTTCAATGAAAGTGATTCTCGTCAGTCTCTGCTTGGGCTACTTCAATAGGACACAAACCATAGCGATAGAACTTGGAACTACATTCTTGTGCGAAGTTTCAAAGAGCTAGCACAAACCATGTTTGATTTAAGAGTTCCAACTACATGTATCCATATAGGAGAAAACAGAGTGAAACCTCAACCTGAAAACGGTTACTGCAAATGAACGGTTTTACCTAGAAGAAAGAAATTTGGTGAGCCAAGTGGGATTGGTGTCCTGATCATTACCTGCAAAGTATCATCAAGATTGGGTGAAAAAATGTTTGCTGAGATTTCAGGAAACTCGTAGTTTTTTGGAAGCTTGGCAACCCCTTTCAATGAAAGTGATTCTCGTCAGTCTCTGCTTGGGGCTACTTCAATAGGACACAAACCATAGCGATAGAACTTGGAACTACATTCTTGTGCCAAGTTTCAAAGAGCTAGCACAAACCGTGTTTGATTTAGAGTTCCAACTACCATGTATCCATATAGGAGAAAACAGAGTGAAACCTAAAAATGAAAACGGTTACTGCAAAGGAACGGTTTAACCTAGAAGAACGAAATTTGGTGAGGCAAGTGGGATTGGTGTACTGATCATTACCTGCCAGTATCATCAAGATTGGGTGAAAAATGTTTGCTGAGATTTCAGGAAACTCGTAGTTTTTTGGAAGCTTGGCAACCCATTCAATGAAAGTGATTCTCGTCAGTCTCTGCTTTTGCCTACTTCAGTAGTACACAAACCATAGCGATAGAACCTGGAACTACATTATTGTGCCAAGTTTCAAAGAGCTAGCACAAACCCGTGTTTGATTTAGAGTTCCAACTACATGTATCCATATAGGAGAAAACAGAGTGAAACCTAAACCTGAAAACGGTTACTGCAAATGAACGGTTTAACCTAGAAGAAAGAAATTTGGTGAGCCAAGTGGGACTGGTGTCCGGATCATTACCTGCAAGTATCATCAAGATTGGGTGAAAAAATGTTTGCTGAGATTTCAGGAAACTCGTAGTTTTTTTGGAAGCTTGGCAACCCCTTTCAATGTAAGTGATTATCGTCAGTCTCTGCTTGGGGCTACTTCAATAGGACACAAACCATAGCGATAGAACTCGGAACTACATTCTTGTGCGAAGTTTCAAAGAGCTAGCACAAAACCGTGTTTGATTTAGAGTTCCAACTACATGTATCCATATAGGAGAAAACAGAGTGAAACCTAAACCTGAAAACGGTTACTGCAAATGAACGGATTTACCTAGAAGAAGAAATTTGGTGAGCCAAGTGGGACTGGTGTCCGGATCATTACCTGCAAGTATCATCAAGATTGGGTGAAAAAATGTTTGCTGAGATTTCAGGAAACTCGTAGTTTTTTGGAAGCTTGGCAACCCCCTTTCAATGAAAGTGATTCTCGTCAGTCTCTTCGTGGGGCTACTTCAGTAGGACATAAACGATAGTGATAGAACTTGGAACTACATTCTTGTGCCAAGTTTCAAAGAGCTAGCACAAACCGTGTTTAATTTAGAGTTCCAACTACATGTATCCATATAGGAGAAAACAGAGTGAAACCTAAACCTGAAAACGGTTACTGCAAAGAACGGTTTAACCTAGAAGAACGAAATTTGGTGAGCCAAGTGGGATTGGTGTACTGATCATTACCTGCCAGTATCATCAAGATTGGGTGAAAAAATGTTTGCTGAGATTTCAGGAAACTCGTAGTTTTTTGGAAGCTTGGCAACCCCATTCAATGAAAGTGATTCTCGTCAGTCTCTGCTTGGGGCTACTTCAGTAGCACACAAACCATAGTGATAGATCCTGGAAGTACATTATTGTGCCAAGTTTCAAAGAGCTAGCACAAACCGTGTTTGATTTAGAGTTCCAACTACATGTATCCATATAGGAGAAAACAGAGTGAAAACCTAAACCTGAAAACGGTTACTGCAAATGAACGGTTTAACCTAGAAGAAAGAAATTTGGTGAGCCAAGTGGGACTGGTGTCCGGATCATTACCTGCAAGTATCATCAAGATTGGGTGAAAAAATGTTTGCTGAGATTTCAGGAAACTCCTAGTTTTTTGGAAGCTTGGCAACCCCTTTCAATGAAAGTGATTCTCGTCAGTCTCTGCTTGGGGCTACTTCAATAGGACACAAACCATAGCGATAGAACTTGGAACTACATTCTTGTGCCAAGTTTCAAAGAGCTAGCACAAACCGTGTTTGATTTAGAGTTCCAACTACATGTATCCATATAGGAGAAAACAGAGTGAAACCTAAACATCAAAACGGTTACTGAAAATGAACGGTTTAACCTAGAAGAAAGAAATTTGGTGAGCCAAGTGGGACTGGTGTCCGGATCATTACCTGCAAGTATCATCAAGATTGGGTGAAAAAATGTTTGCTGAGATTTCAGGAAACTCGTAGTTTTTTGGAAGCTTGGCAACCCCTTTCAATGAAAGTGATTCTCGTCAGTCTCTGCTTGGGGCTACTTCAATAGGACACAAACCATAGCGATAGAACTTGGAACTACATTCTTGTGCGAAGTTTCAAAGAAGCTAGCACAAACCGTGTTTGATTTAAGAGTTCCAACTACATGTATCCATATAGGAGAAAACAGAGTGAAACCTAAACCTGAAAACGGTTACTGCAAATGAACGGTTTACCTAGAAGAAAGAAATTTGGTGAGCCAAGTGGGACTGGTGTCCGGATCATTACCTGCAAGTATCATCAAGATTGGGTGAAAAAATGTTTGCTGAGATTTCAGGAAACTCGTAGTTTTTTGGAAGCTTGGCAACCCCTTTCAATGAAAGTGATTCTCGTCAGTCTCTGCTTGGGGCTACTTCAATAGGACACAAACCATAGCGATAGAACTTGGAACTACATTCTTGTGCCAAGTTTCAAAGAGCTAGCACAAACCGTGTTTGATTTAGAGTTCCAACTACATGTATCCATATAGGAGAAAACAGAGTGAAACCTAAAAATGAAAACGGTTACTGCAAAGGAACGGTTTAACCTAGAAGAACGAAATTTGGTGAGGCAAGTGGGATTGGTGTACTGATCATTACCTGCCAGTATCATCAAGATTGGGTGAAAAAATGTTTGCTGAGATTTCAGGAAACTCGTAGTTTTTTGGAAGCTTGGCAAGCCATTCAATGAAAGTGATTCTCGTCAGTCTCTGCTTTTGGCTACTTCAGTAGTACACAAACCATAGCGATAGAACCTGGAACTACATTATTGTGCCAAGTTTCAAAGAGCTAGCACAAACCGTGTTTGATTTAGAGTTCCAACTACATGTATCCATATAGGAGGAAAACAGAGTGAAACCTAAAAATGAAAACGGTTACTGCAAAGGAACGGTTTAACCAAGAAGAACGAAATTTGGTGAGCCAAGTGGGATTGGTGTACTGATCATTACCTGCCAGTATCATCAAGATTGGGTGAAAAAATGTTTGCTGAGATTTCAGGAAACTCGTAGTTTTTTGGAAGCTTGGAAACCCCATTCAATGAAAGTGATTCTCGTCAGTCTCTGCTTGGGGCTAATTCAGTAGGACACAAACCATAGCGATAGAACCTGGAACTACATTATTGTGCCAAGTTTCAAAGAGCTAGCACAAACCGTGTTTGATTTAGAGTTCCAACTACATGTATCCATATAGGAGAAAACAGAGTGAAACCTAAAACTGAAAACGGTTCCTGAAATGAACGTTTTAACCTAGAAGAAAGAAATTTGGTGAGCCAAGTGGGACTGGTGTACGGATCATTACCTGCAAGTATCATCAAGATTGGGTGAAAAAATGTTTGCTGAGATTTCAGGAAACTCGTAGTTTTTTGGAAGCTTGGCAACCCCATTCAATGAAAGTGATTATCGTCAGTCTCTGCTTGGGGCTACTTCAATAGGACACAAACCATAGCGATAGAACTTGGAACTACATTCTTGTGCCAAGTTTCAAAGAGCTAGCACAAACCGTGTTTGATTTAGAGTTCCAACTACATGTATCCATATAGGAGAAAACAGAGTGAAACCTAAACATCAAAACGGTTACTGCAAATGAACGGTTTAACCTAGAAGAAAGAAATTTGGTGAGCCAAGTGGGACTGGTGTCCGGGATCATTACCTGCAAGTATCATCAAGATTGGGTGTGAAAAATGTTTGCTGAGATTTCAGGAAACTCGTAGTTTTTTGGAAGCTTGGCAACCCCTTTCAATGAAAGTGATTCTCGTCAGTCTCTTCGTGGGGCTACTTCAGTAGGACATAAACGATAGTGATAGAACTTGGAACTACATTCTTGTGCCAAGTTTCAAAGAGCTAGCACAAACCGTGTTTAATTTAGAGTTCCAACTACATGTATCCATATAGGAGAAAACAGAGTGAAACCTAAACATGAAAACGGTTACTGCAAAGAACGGTTTAACCTAGAAGAACGAAATTTGGTGAGCCAAGTGGGATTGGTGTACTGATCATTACCTGCCAGTATCATCAAGATTGGGTGAAAAAATGTTTGCTGAGATTTCAGGAAACTCGTAGTTTTTTGGAAGCTTGGCAACCCCATTCAATGAAAGTGATTCTCGTCAGTCTCTGCTTGGGGCTACTTCAGAAGCACACAAACCATAGCGATAGAACCTGGAACTACATTATTGTGCCAGGTTTGAAAGAGGTAGCACAAACCGTGTTTGATTTAGAGTTCCAACTACATGTATCCATATAGGAGAAAACAGAGTGAAACCTAAACCTGAAAACGGTTACTGCAAATGAACGTTTTTAAACCTAGAAGAAAGAAATTTGGTGAGCCAAGTGGGACTGGTGTACGGATCATTACCTGCAAGTATCATCAAGATTGGGTGAAAAAATGTTTGCTGAGATTTCAGGAAACTCGTAGTTTTTTGGAAGCTTGGCAACCCCATTCAATGAAAGTGATTATCGTCAGTCTCTGCTTGGGGCTACTTCAATAGGACACAAAGCATAGCGATAGAACTTGGAACTACATTCTTGTGCCAAGTTTCAAAGAGCTAGCACAAACCGTGTTTGATTTAGAGTTCCAACTACATGTATCCATATAGGAGAAAACAGAGTGAAACCTAAACATCAAAACGGTTACTGCAAATGAACGGTTTTACCTAGAAGAAAGAAATTTGGTGAGCCAAGTGGGACTGGTGTCCGGATCATTACCTGCAAGTATCATCAAGATTGGGTGAAAAAATGTTTGCTGAGATTTCAGGAAACTCGTAGTTTTTTGGAAGCTTGGCAAGCCATTCAATGAAAGTGATTCTCGTCAGTCTCTGCTTTTGGCTACTTCAGTAGTACACAAACCATAGCGATAGAACCTGGAACTACATTATTGTGCCAAGTTTCAAAGAGCTAGCACAAACCGTGTTTGATTTAGAGTTCCAACTACATGTATCCATATAGGAGAAAACAGAGTGAAACCTAAAAATGAAAACGGTTACTGCAAAGGAACGGTTTAACCAAGAAGAACGAAATTTGGTGAGCCAAGTGGGATTGGTGTACTGATCATTACCTGCCAGTATCATCAAGATTGGGTGAAAAAATGTTTGCTGAGATTTCAGGAAACTCGTTGTTTTTTGGAAGCTTGGAAACCCATTCAATCAATGAAAGTGTTCTCGTCAGTCTCTGCTTGGGGCTAATTCAGTAGGACACAAACCATAGCGATAGAACCTGGAACTACATTATTGTGCCAAGTTTCAAAGAGCTAGCACAAACCGTTGTTTGATTTAGAGTTCCAACTACATGTATCCATATAGGAGAAAACAGAGTGAAACCTAAAACTGAAAACGGTTCCTGAAATGAACGTTTTAACCTAGAAGAAAGAAATTTGGTGAGCCAAGTGGGACTGGTGTCCGGATCATTACCTGCAAGTATCATCAAGATTGGGTGAAAAAATGTTTCCTGAGATTTCAGGAAACTCCTAGTTTTTTGGAAGCTTGGCAACCCCTTCAATGAAAGTGATTCTCGTCAGTCTCTGCTTGGGGCTACTTCAATAGGACACAAACCATAGCGATAGAACTTGGAACTACATTCTTGTGCCAAGTTTCAAAGAGCTAGCACAAACCGTGTTTGATTTAGAGTTCCAACTACATGTATCCATATAGGAGAAACAGAGTGAAACCTAAACATGAAAACGGTTACTGCAAAGAACGGTTTAACCAAGATGAACGAAATTTGGTGAGCCAAGTGGGATTGGTGCACTGATCATTACCTGCCAGTATTATCAAGATTGGTTGAAAAAATGTTTGCTGAGATTTCAGGAAACTCGTAGTTTTTTGGAAGCTTGGCAACCCCTTTCAATGAAAGTGATTCTCGTCAGTCTCTGCTTGGGGCTACTTCAATAGGACACAAACCATAGCGATAGAACTTGGAACTACATTCTTGTGCGAAGTTTCAAAGAGCTAGCACAAACCGTGTTTGATTTAAGAGTTCCAACTACATGTATCCATATAGGAGAAAACAGAGTGAAACCTAAACCTGAAAACGGTTACTGCAAATGAACGGTTTTACCTAGAAGAAAGAAATTTGGTGAGCCAAGTGGGACTGGTGTCCGGATCATTACCTGCAAGTATCATCAAGATTGGGTGAAAAAATGTTTGCTGAGATTTCAGGAAACTCGTAGTTTTTTGGAAGCTTGGCAACCCCTTTCAATGAAAGTGATTCTCGTCAGTCTCTGCTTGGGGCTACTTCAATAGGACACAAACCATAGCGATAGAACTTGGAACTACATTCTTGTGCCAAGTTTCAAAGAGCTAGCACAAACCGTGTTTGATTTAGAGTTCCAACTACATGTATCCATATAGGAGAAAACAGAGTGAAACCTAAAAATGAAAACGGTTACTGCAAAGGAACGGTTTAACCTAGAAGAACGAAATTTGGTGAGGCAAGTGGGATTGGTGTACTGATCATTACCTGCCAGTATCATCAAGATTGGGTGAAAAAATGTTTGCTGAGATTTCAGGAAACTCGTAGTTTTTTGGAAGCTTGGCAAGCCATTCAATGAAAGTGATTCTCGTCAGTCTCTGCTTTTGGCTACTTCAGTAGTACACAAACCATAGCGATAGAACCTGGAACTACATTATTGTGCCAAGTTTCAAAGAGCTAGCACAAACCGTGTTTGATTTAGAGTTCCAACTACATGTATCCATATAGGAGAAAACAGAGTGAAACCTAAAAATGAAAACGGTTACTGCAAAGTAACGGTTTAACCAAGAAGAACGAAATTTGGTGAGCCAAGTGGGATTGGTGTACTGATCATTACCTGCCAGTATCATCAAGATTGGGTGAAAAAATGTTTGCTGAGATTCAGGAAACTCGTAGTTTTTGGAAGCTTGGCAACCCCATTCAATGAAAGTGATTCTCGTCAGTCTCTGCTTGGGGCTACTTCAGAAGCACACAAACCATAGCGATAGAACCTGGAACTACATTATTGTGCCAGGTTTGAAAGAGGTAGCACAAACCGTGTTTGATTTAGAGTTCCAACTACATGTATCCATATAGGAGAAAACAGAGTGAAACCTAAACCTGAAAACGGTTTACTGCAAATGAACGTTTTAACCCTAGAAGAAAGAAATTTGGTGAGCCAAGTGGGACTGGTGTACGGATCATTACCTGCAAGTATCATCAAGATTGGGTGAAAAAATGTTTGCTGAGATTTCAGGAAACTCGTAGTTTTTTGGAAGCTTGGCAACCCCATTCAATGAAAGTGATTATCGTCAGTCTCTGCTTGGGGCTACTTCAATAGGACACAAAGCATAGCGATAGAACTTGGAACTACATTCTTGTGCCAAGTTTCAAAGAGCTAGCACAAACCGTGTTTGATTTAGAGTTCCAACTACATGTATCCATATAGGAGAAAACAGAGTGAAACCTAAACATCAAAACGGTTACTGCAAATGAACGGTTTAACCTAGAAGAAAGAAATTTGGTGAGCCAAGTGGGACTGGTGTCCGGATCATTACCTGCAAGTATCATCAAGATTGGGTGAAAAAATGTTTGCTGAGATTTCAGGAAACTCGTAGTTTTTTGGAAGCTTGGCAACCCCTTTCAATGAAAGTGATTCTCGTCAGTCTCTGCTTGGGGCTACTTCAATAGGACACAACCATAGCGATAGAACTTGGAACTACATTCTTGTGCGAAGTTTCAAAGAGCTAGCACAAACCATGTTTGATTTAAGAGTTCCAACTACATGTATCCATATAGGAGAAAACAGAGTGAAACCTAAACCTGAAAACGGTTACTGCAAATGAACGGTTTTACCTAGAAGAAAGAAATTTTGGTGAGCCAAGTGGGACTGGTGTCCGGATCATTACCTGCAAGTATCATCAAGATTGGGTGAAAAAATGTTTGCTGAGATTTCAGAAACTCGTAGTTTTTTGGAAGCTTGGCAACCCCTTTCAATGAAAGTGATTCTCGTCAGTCTCTGCTTGGGGCTACTTCAATAGGACACAAACCATAGCGATAGAACTTGGAACTACATTCTTGTGCCAAGTTTCAAAGAGCTAGCACAAACCGTGTTTGATTTAGAGTTCCAACTACATGTATCCATATAGGAGAAAACAGAGTGAAACCTAAAAATTAAAACGGTTACTGCAAAGGAACGGTTTAACCTAGAAGAACGAAATTTGGTGAGGCAAGTGGGATTGGTGTACTGATCATTACCTGCCAGTATCATCAAGATTGGGTGAAAAAATGTTTGCTGAGATTTCAGGAAACTCGTAGTTTTTTGGAAGCTTGGCAACCCATTCAATGAAAGTGATTCTCGTCAGTCTCTGCTTTTGGCTACTTCAGTAGTACACAAACCATAGCGATAGAACCTGGAACTACATTATTGTGCCAAGTTTCAAAGAGCTAGCACAAACCGTGTTTGATTTAGAGTTCCAACTACATGTATCCATATAGGAGAAAACAGAGTGAAACCTAAACCTGAAAACGGTTACTGCAAATGAACGGTTTAACCTAGAAGAAAGAAATTTGGTGAGCCCAAGTGGGAACTGGTGTCCGGATCATTACCTGCAAGTATCATCAAGATTGGGTGAAAAAATGTTTGCTGAGATTTCAGGAAACTCGTAGTTTTTTGGAAGCTTGGCAACCCCTTTCAATGTAAGTGATTCTCGTCAGTCTCTGCTTGGGGCTACTTCAATAGGACACAAACCATAGCGATAGAACTCGGAACAACATTCTTGTGCGAAGTTTCAAAGAGCTAGCACAAACCGTGTTTGATTTAGAGTTCCAACTACATGTATCCATATAGGAGAAAACAGAGTGAAACCTAAACCTGAAAACGGTTACTGCAAATGAACGGTTTTACCTAGAAGAAAGAAATTTGGTGAGCCAAGTGGGGACTGGTGTCCGGATCATTACCTGCAAGTATCATCAAGATTGGGTGAAAAAATGTTTGCTGAGATTTCAGGAAACTCGTAGTTTTTTGGAAGCTTGGCAACCCCTTTCAATGAAAGTGATTCTCGTCAGTCTCTTCGTGGGGCTACTTCAGTAGGACATAAACGATAGTGATAGAACTTGGAACTACATTCTTGTGCCAAGTTTCAAAGAGCTAGCACAAACCGTGTTTAATTTAGAGTTCCAACTACATGTATCCATATAGGAGAAGACAGAGTGAACCTAAACCTGAAAACGGTTACTGCAAAGAACGGTTAACCTAGAAGAACGAAATTTGGTGAGCCAAGTGGGATTGGTGTACTGATCATTACCTGCCAGTATCATCAAGATTGGGTGAAAAAATGTTTGCTGAGATTTCAGGAAACTCGTAGTTTTTTGGAAGCTTGGCAACCCCATTCAATGAAAGTGATTCTCGTCAGTCTCTGCTTGGGGCTACTTCAGTAGCACACAAACCATAGCGATAGAACCTGGAACTACATTATTGTGCCAAGTTTCAAAGAGCTAGCACAAACCGTGTTTGATTTAGAGTTCCAACTACATGTATCCATATAGGAGAAAACAGAGTGAAACCTAAACCTGAAAACGGTTACTGCAAATGAACGGTTTAACCTAGAAGAAAGAAATTTGGTGAGCGAAGTGGGACTGGTGTCCGGATCATTACCTGCAAGTATCATCAAGATTGGGTGAAAAAATGTTTCCTGAGATTTCAGGAAACTCCTAGTTTTTTGGAAGCTTGGCAACCCCTTTCAATGAAAGTGATTCTCGTCAGTCTCTGCTTGGGGCTACTTCAATAGGACACAAACCATAGCGATAGAACTTGGAACTACATTCTTGTGCCAAGTTTCAAAGAGCTAGCACAAACCGTGTTTGATTTGAGTTCCAACTACATGTATCCATATAGGAGAAAACAGAGTGAAACCTAAACATGAAAACGGTTACTGCAAAGGAACGGTTTAACCAAGATGAACGAAATTTGGTGAGCCAAGTGGGATTGGTGCACTGATCATTACCTGCCAGTATTATCAAGATTGGTTGAAAAAATGTTTGCTGAGATTTCAGGAAACTCGTAGTTTTTTGGAAGCTTGGCAACCCCATTCAATGAAAGTGATTCTCGTCAGTCTCTGCTTGGGGCTAATTCAGTAGGACACAAACCATAGCGATAGAACCTGGAACTACATTATTGTGCCAAGTTTCAAAGAGCTAGCACAAACCGTGTTTGATTTAGAGTTCCAACTACATGTATCCATATAGGAGAAAACAGAGTGAAACCTAAACCTGAAAACGGTTACTGCAAATGAACGTTTTAACCTAGAAGAAAGAAATTTGGTGAGCCAAGTGGGACTGGTGTACGGATCATTACCTGCAAGTATCATCAAGATTGGGTGAAAAAATGTTTGCTGAGATTTCAGGAAACTCGTAGTTTTTTGGAAGCTTGGCAACCCCATTCAATGAAAGTGATTATCGTCAGTCTCTGCTTGGGGCTACTTCAATAGGACACAAACCATAGCGATAGAACTTGGAACTACATTCTTGTGCCAAGTTTCAAAGAGCTAGCACAAACCGTGTTTGATTTAGAGTTCCAACTACATGTATCCATATAGGAGAAAACAGAGTGAAACCTAAACATCAAAACGGTTACTGCAAATGAACGGTTTAACCTAGAAGAAAGAAATTTGGTGAGCCAAGTGGGACTGGTGTCCGGATCATTACCTGCAAGTATCATCAAGATTGGGTGAAAAAATGTTTGCTGAGATTTCAGGAACTCGTAGTTTTTTGGAAGCTTGGCAACCCCTTTCAATGAAAGTGATTCTCGTCAGTCTCTGCTTGGGGCTACTTCAATAGGACACAAACCATAGTGATAGATCCTGGAAGTACATTATTGTGCCAAGTTTCAAAGAGCTAGCACAAACCGTGTTTGATTTAGAGTTCCAACTACATGTATCCATATAGGAGAAAACAGAGTGAAACCTAAACCTGAAAACGGTTACTGCAAATGAACGGTTTTACCTAGAAGAAAGAAATTTGGTGAGCCAAGTGGGACTGGTGTCCGGATCATTACCTGCAAGTATCATCAAGATTGGGTGAAAAAATGTTTGCTGAGATTTCAGGAAACTCGTAGTTTTTTGGAAGCTTGGCAACCCCTTTCAATGAAAGTGATTCTCGTCAGTCTCTGCTTGGGGCTACTTCAATAGGACACAAACCATAGCGATAGAACTTGGAACTACATTCTTGTGCCAAGTTTCAAAGAGCTAGCACAAACCGTGTTTGATTTAGAGTTCCAACTACATGTATCCATATAGGAGAAAACAGAGTGAAACCTAAAAATGAAAACGGTTACTGCAAAGGAACGGTTTAACCTAGAAGAACGAAATTTGGTGAGGCAAGTGGGATTGGTGTACTGATCATTACCTGCCAGTATCATCAAGATTGGGTGAAAAAATGTTTGCTGAGATTTCAGGAAACTCGTAGTTTTTTGGAAGCTTGGCAACCCATTCAATGAAAGTGATTCTCGTCAGTCTCTGCTTTTGGCTACTTCAGTAGTACACAAACCATAGCGATAGAACCTGGAACTACATTATTGTGCCAAGTTTCAAAGAGCTAGCACAAACCGTGTTTGATTTAGAGTTCCAACTACATGTATCCATATAGGAGAAAACAGAGTGAAACCTAAACCTGAAAACGGTTACTGCAAATGAACGGTTTAACCTAGAAGAAAGAAATTTGGTGAGCCAAGTGGGACTGGTGTCCGGATCATTACCTGCAAGTATCATCAAGATTGGGTGAAAAAATGTTTGCTGAGATTTCAGGAAACTCGTAGTTTTTTGGAAGCTTGGCAACCCCTTTCAATGTAAGTGATTCTCGTCAGTCTCTGCTTGGGGCTACTTCAATAGGACACAAACCATAGCGATAGAACTCGGAACTACATTCTTGTGCGAAGTTTCAAAGAGCTAGCACAAACCGTGTTTGATTTAGAGTTCCAACTACATGTATTCCATATAGGAGAAAACAGAGTGAAACCTAAACCTGAAAACGGTTACTGCAAATGAACGGTTTTACCTAGAAGAAAGAAATTTGGTGAGCCAAGTGGGACTGGTGTCCGGATCATTACCTGCAAGTATCATCAAGATTGGGTGAAAAAATGTTTGCTGAGATTTCAGGAAACTCGTAGTTTTTTGGAAGCTTGGCAACCCCTTTCAATGAAAGTGATTCTCGTCAGTCTCTTCGTGGGGCTACTTCAGTAGGACATAAACGATAGTGATAGAACTTGGAACTACATTCTTGTGCCAAGTTTCAAAGAGCTAGCACAAACCGTGTTTAATTTAGAGTTCCAACTACATGTATCCATATAGGAGAAAACAGAGTGAAACCTAAACCTGAAAACGGTTACTGCAAAGAACGGTTTAACCTAGAAGAACGAAATTTGGTGAGCCAAGTGGGATTGGTGTACTGATCATTACCTGCCAGTATCATCAAGATTGGGTGAAAAAATGTTTGCTGAGATTTCAGGAAACTCGTAGTTTTTTGGAAGCTTGGCAACCCCATTCAATGAAAGTGATTCTCGTCAGTCTCTGCTTGGGGCTACTTCAGTAGCACACAAACCATAGCGATTAGAACCTTTAACTACATTATTTCCCCGATTCCCCGCCCCCCCCGACCCTTGTTTCAAAGAGC